>NC_085857.1:27497657-27565157 GCF_034702125.1 Engraulis encrasicolus
TGTACAACCCCCTTTTGCCAACAAAACAGCACCTAATCTTCCCCTATAATGTTTCACAATATGGGAAAAGACAGAAAGAGGGATCTTCAGCCATTCCTCTTTGCAGAATCTCTCTAAATCATCCAGAGACCTGGGTCCTCTCCTCTGTACTCTCCTCTTCAGCTCGCCCCACAGGTTCTCAATGGGGTTGAGGTCTGGGGACTGAGATGGCCATGGGAGGAGCTTGATTTTGTGTCTGGAGAACCATTTCTGTGTAGATTTGGCCATATGTTTAGGGTCATTGTCTTGCTGAAAGACACAGTGACGGCCCATCTTCAGCTTTCGGGCAGAGGGCAACAGATTTTGATTTAAAATGTCCTGGTATTTCAAAGCATTCATGATGCCATGCACCCTAACAAGCTTCCCAGGGCCTTTGGAAGCGAAACAGCCCCACAGCATCACTGACCCACCCCCATACTTCACAGTGGGTATGAGGTGCTTTTCAGCATGCGCATCTTTCGTGGCACGCCAGACCCACTTAGAGTGTTTGTTGCCAAAAAGCTCAATCTTGGTCTCATCTGACCAAAGCACACGATCGCCAGTTGAAGCCCCAATACCGCTTGGCGAACTCTAGACGTTTGCGTTTATGATTGTGGGTGAGGAAAGGTTTTCTCCGTGCATGCCTCCCAAACAGCTTGTTGGCGTGTAGACAGCGCCTGATGGTTGATTTGGAGACTTTGTGACCCCAGGATGCTACCATTTGTTGTAATTCTGTAACAGTGAGCCTTGGAGATCTTTTGATTTCTCTTACCATCCTCCTCACTGTGCGTGGTGGCAAAATAAACTTGGGTCCTCGTCCAGGCTTGTTTACCACTGTTCCAGTTGTTTTGAACTTCTTAATTATTCCTCTCACAGTGGATATGGGCAGCTGCAGTTGAGTGGCAATCTTCTTGTAGCCTCTGCCTGACCTGTGAAGGTCGGCGCACATCTGCCTCACTTGTATGCTGTGTTCCTTTGTCTTTCCCATGTTTAAGAGTGGATAAGAGAAATGGCCTCGGTGTCACATCATATTTATACCCCAGGGAAACAGGAAGTGATGAATTACTAATTAAATGTTCCTACATACTCTGGTAAACTTTGTAAACTACTGTAGAAATGACAGAAATGCTTCAATTATATTTATTTCCTGGGAATTGTTAAGGGTGCCAATAATTGTGGAACAGGTGATTTAATGAAAAATAATTATTTTTTAGTCAGGGATTTTTTTATTTTCTTACAATTCATTTGAGTTGAAGGCTACATTTTCCTACAATTTTCAGTGTGACAGTATTCTTCTGCAATAAACACTGAATTTATTTTAAGGCTTTTAACACATCTCAACCAGGGGTGCCAATAATTGTGGAGGGCACTGTATATCATGTTTGAAAATTTGTGAATATAACCAATACACAATAATTGTATTTAGAGTGATGTACTGTTTGAGATATATTTTGCTTCGGTTTAATGTCCTGTACTGTAAGGTGCAGTTTTGTAATGTACAGTATTGAATTTTGGGGTCTTGTGAAAATGCACATTCTGTGAGACTGAATAGATTGCTCCAAAAAGAAAGACTGCTGTGTTTTGTATAAAGCAGACAACTGTTTTAAAGTTGATCTAATTTGTTTTCTCATTTGGTGCTTTTGTGTGTCTTTTGACATGAAAGTGAGGTTTTGACAAAAGATTGTAAGGTTTTTATGGCAATGTTTATGCTTTTATAGCAGAGCTTCATGTTGCCATATATGTGATGGGTTTATATCCAAGTGTTGAGAGTAATTGGCTTGTGTGTAGAGTTTTGACTCTATGAGCCAAATTTTGCAAATTGTGTGCAAGCAGTCGGCAAAAACTGTAATGCATTTTTTAACACAGCTCCGCGACCCAGACAGGACCCCTCTGCGAACCACTTTTGGGTCCTGACCCACTGGTTAAGAAGCACTGATAGGGGGCAGATAGCCAAAATGTTCCACTATCATTTGACTCTACCTCTATCTCACGTCTGCATACCTTGAGTCAGGCGTGCTACTGTCGGCACACACACACACACACACACACACACACACACACACACACACACACACACACACACACACACACACACGTCATAAAGTGATAAATAATTCGGTCTGAAATCAGAATGTCTCGATGGTATTAGGACAGGCTGACAGTCACGCACACACACACACACACACACACACACACAGACACACACACACACTGCACCGATCTCTCCTGTTATTTACTGTCCATTCCTATACAGTACACACACACACACACACGTACTCACACACACACACACACACACACACACACACAGACACACACACGCACACACACACACCAGTAGAGCATTGCATAGCAATTGAATCATTGAGCTGCTCCTCTGTTTCAACTTAGTGGCAGTCCCAGGTGTGTGTTTCAACCACTACACAACAAAGAGAACTGTCCAACAGTACACTGGAATTGTGTGTGTGTGTGTGTGTGTGTGTGTGTGTGTGTGTGTGTGTGTGCACGTCTGTGTGTGTGTGTGTGTGTGTGTATGTGAGAGAGAGAGTCCCTCATGGGATTGTGGAAAATGATGACATGATAAACGTGACCAATGAAGGGGGAGTTGAAACCAAAGATGGTATAGATATCCCTAGATCCATCATGAGCATTCACTTCCTGAAACCGAGATTGCATGAAACGGCCACAAGATTTGGTAACCCTCCCACCCAGGGCCGAAGTAACGTACAGGCTAGATATGGCTGCAGTCTTGGGGACCCCACCGGCCAGGGGCCCCCTGATTGGCCAAAAGTCAAAAATGGCAAAATATGTGATAGTGAAAGATTCATGTTGTGTTGAGTACAGTTTTCCTGTCGTTAATCCTCTCCACATTTGACAGACATGCTATTCTTAATTCCTAGCTCTTAATTATGACACTATGTAATTTTGCCTTCCGGGTGGGCCCCACAGCAACCTGTAGCCTAGGGGCCCCAGGCTATCTTAATCCGGCCATGCTCCAAATAAAGCCCTTTTGCAGTCATCAACACACTCAGTAGGTACGAATACAGTAGACGTGTATTTTGTACCACCCCAACAAGAACAGCTGATGTCTAGTACATCTAGACAGTGAAGTCCAAGCTGTGGCAAGGATTCCCCCACGGCATTGTGGGAAATGATGACATGGAAAACATGACCAATGAAGGGGGAGATCATAGAGGTAGAACATTAGACTAGAGGTGACACGGCAATTCACAACAGCACTGGGAAACGGCACATGGCGCCTCCATTCTTGTGTAGGTAGTGTAGGCACCTTCAGTCAATGCAAATCAATGGAGAACACGCCCACCTCTGTCAAAAAATGGACTAAAGCTGTATAAATATGAAGTAACACATTAATCAAAGACCAGATTTGAAATGTCAGGCTAAATATGTACGTAAATCATTTGAGTTGATAAAATGCATTTAAAAATCAAATTATATTAATTATGTAGATATTTAGCAATGCACTTCAACTATTGTCCTTGTGTGTGTGGATGGACATTTTCACATTATTAAGCCATTTTTTGACAGAGGTCAGCCTTCATCTACAGTAATTTCCATTTCTCAGGTCTACCTACAAATAATGGCTACCACAGATCGCCATGAAAAGTGGGGCGGGTCACCTCTAGTCTAATGTTCTACCTCTATGGGGGAGATACAGTCAGAGATTGATATCCCAAGATTCATTGTGACAAGGGACTTCCGACACCGCGATTGAATGAACGGGTAGGAAATCTCACTTTAGGCTTGAGGGAGAGGGCGCTGAGCGCTCTTCTTTGTTGAGTAAGTAATCTCCAATATGCCGCTGCTCTTAAAGTTAAAAGACAAAAGTCCAATCCTCAAAATTTGGGGCCATTGGGCCTACTTCAGGTAACTCTTGAGTAGAAGGAGTAGTAGATATATTTAAATTAGAAACACTTTATTTTTTAAATACCCCAGTTTAAAGTAAAAGGATATTTAATTTAAATCAGTGTTTCTCAAACTTTGTCCCTTCAAATATCTTCAAGGACCACCTGTCAAATGAATTGACAGTTGACATGTGCTAATTTGACACTGCTAATTTGGATACAGACCACTTACTTTTTTCACATTACAAGCCTGTCTTTTTGTGGTGAAAATAAGACTTCAGCTATGTTTAGCTTTGTAATAATGTTACAAATAGAGCATACAGCTAGCTTGTCTTGGAAAAGTAGAAATCCACTCGCGGACCACCTGAGCTCTGTCGCGGACCACAAGTGGTCCCCGGACCACACTTTGAGAATCACTGATTTAAATATACCCACTACTCCTTGTCTCTATGCAACACTTGCCTATAATAGGCCCAATGGCCACCAAGTTTTGAAATCCAGTAGAGTAGAGTAGAGTAACTTTATTGGTCCCCGGGGGGGGAATTATGCTGCAGATTTCTCAATCCATCCAACCCCCAACAGGCCTTCTTGTGCAAGAATCAACCACATTCTCAGATCATAGACACATGTGTATTTCTACCAGCACACAACGAGGCGTTCAGTATCTACAGTACATCCAACTCTGGGGTGCATTTTTGGAAAGCGAAGTTGCTAACTACGTTAGCTACTTTGTTGGTTGCAATGCAATTTCCCATTGGCAACTACCGAAGTTGCTAACTGCTAACAACTATGCTTTCCAGAAATGCAATCCTCTAGTCCAGACTGAGCCAAGGATTTGGAAATGATGACAATGGCCCGGCCGGCGGCGACCCGGGTTCGATTCCGGCCCGGGTAGTTTGCCGATCCCTCCACGTCTCTCTCTCCCAACTCGCTTCCTGTCTCTCCTCCACTGTCCCATCACAAAAAAAGGCTTAAACAAAATTTAAACGACACTGATAACATGAGCATTTAAGGGGAAGGTACCCCTGCCTGCATCACAACCCTTGCAGTCATGTCCATCACCACTCTCTAATCGCAAGTCATCGTAACCTCAGCTGCTGACTGCCATTCAACGGAGGTGGGGGAGGTTTTTTAGAAAAGTGAACCAAAGTGACCACAGATCAAAGCTCTGAGTGAGTTCACTTCCAGTAAATGCCTGAAAGGGACCAGGTGTGAAAACACCCTTCAACACAGGAGATTCTCAACCTCAACAATGTGAGATTCTCCACTTCTGTCTGCCAGGTGTCATTAAGAACCCCCTCAGCTCTCAGCCCTCGACAGGTGAAGGTTATCTGCCAAATCCATCTGCCAACATCATCTAATCGGTCTAATCTGTCTAACACATCACACCCTGTCAGCTGCCCACTGTCATTGGAAGGAGTTGAGGAGACTGTGGAATGGGCTTGGTGAGTGTGGTCAGGGCTGCTGACAGCTTTAGCTGGGCCCAGGACAAAATCATCTGCAAGGGCCCCTCTCCCAATACACACAGTGTAATGAGGACCCAATTCTGGACCCCCTCTCTCCCCCTGTCTGCTTCCCTGAGTGTGGTGACCAGGGAAGCCGACACGGGGAGAGACAAACCCGAAAGTTGTCCTGGGCACAAGAATGTGGTGATGGTGGTCGTGGCAGAATTGGGTTCTCAGTTGAATATGTTGAGGGGCCCTTTCCGATGGCTATGTTCCGAGCCCAGACAAAGCAGTCAACAGCACCTTTGGAGATCCTTTGGAGATAACTGAGAGATCCAGGTAGAGGAACCGTTCTGCAACCAGAAGATTGCAGGTTCAAGCCCAGCTCTGCCTGACCCCATCGATGTGCAAGAAGCTTAACCCCAAGTCGCTCTTGGTGGCAGGGTGGTACCCAACCATGGCTACTGGTGTGTGAATGTGAAAGTGAATGGGTGAATGTGAGGCATACAATGTAAAGCGATTTGAGTTCTCAAAGGAGTGGAAAGACGGCGTATAAATGCAGTCCATTTACCATTTACCTCACCAGCAACAGCCAGTGGTCAAGCACACCTCTATTCACAGTAAACAATCGGCAGCAAATGGACAGCAGATGGAAATTAGCCCTTGGGCTACATATTTACATATATGTACATGTATGTATATGTTCATTAATGTGCAATGTCCTGAAGAAATAAAGTAAGTAAGTAAGTAAGTAAGTAAGTAAGTAAGTAAGTAAGTAAGTAAGTAAGTAAGTAAGTAAGTAAGTAAGTAAGTAAGTAAGTAAGTAAATCATATGCAATCAAATGGGAATATGAAAACTTTACATTTGAAGAGCTTTGTTGCAAAATGACTTGTATCCATTTTGGAACAATTTGGGGAATTGGCATTTTTTGTATTGGGCATTCCATTGCATTGCATTTCAAAATGGTTATAAAGCGTGGTTATAAAGGGTTTAAAAAGTATGTTCTCAACATATTTGAATGAAAAGAATTTACCCATAGATGAAAGGATGTCTGAACAGTCATTTCCAATAATAAAATGCAAAAATCAAAAAAATGGCGTTCAGGTAATTTTCGCAACGAAATTACTCATTTGGCGGGGCGCTGTGGCGCAGCGCGCTAAGCCCCCCACATTTGGGCTTACAGTACATGCCCACGGGGATCCTGGTTCGAGTCCGGCCGGGGACATTTCCCAGCCCTATCCCATCTCTCTCTCACAATTGCTTCCTGTCTCCTCTCATACTGTCCTGTCATAATAAAGGCCAAAAAGCCCCCAAAAATACTTAAAAAAAAAAAAACTGAAATTCATCAATTGTCTCCAGTTCTACCACGATACAGACAACAGACAGAGCGGACTCACCTGTCCACAGCTATGGCCAGCAGAGCGTTGGTCGACACGTACAGCGAGACAGTCCTCAGGTAGTTAATGGACGCGCACAGCACCAAGCCGTGCTCCCAAGACAGCTGTTTCACCACATAGTAATCCATCAGGAACGGGCAGCACACCACGGCCACCAGAACGTCCGACACCGCCAAGTTGGCGATCAACAGGTTGGTGAGGTTGCGCAGCTTCTTGTAGCGCGCCAACGCGGCGATGAACAGGCAATTACCGACGCCGCACACCAGGATGATGACGACCAGGACCACGGCGATGACGATGGTGGCGACGAAGAACGCGTTCCCTTGCGTGGTGTCGGGGATCTGGTCCAGGGGCACCTCGTAGTCCAGCATGACGTCGTAGGCGGGGAGGTAAGAGTCGTATAGGCCCTCGCCAGTGTCAATCACACTGTCGTCCAGTGGGGAGGAGGAGGGGGTGGGGAAAAGGGAGGAGGAGGACGAGGAAGTGGAGGAGGGTTGGACCGTGAGCCCCGCGGAGAGGGTGATGTTGGAGATGGCATCCATGTTTTTTGGAGGGGTGTACGTACGGTATATGTCCTCTTCTTTCAATTCTTCCTCCTTTTGTTCTTTTTCCACCCACTGCTGCTGCTGGGTGCTGGATGCTGGAGGGAAAAAAGGAGATGGCTGTGAACAACTACAAAGTGACAGGAGGAGATAAAAGGAGAGGAGATGCGACACAGTAAAAATGCAGTGTTAAAGTGATACTGTCCCATTTTTGGAAATAAGCTAATTTTACATCTCTCCTTGAGTTAAATGACACAATTTGACCTTTCTCCTGTACTTTCAACCATTCTATGAGTATGGCAGTGCAAATGTTACCTCTAAGCTAGCAGTTAGCCATCATCTGGTCTCATAGGCCTCAATGTCAATTGCTAGCTTAGAGGTAAAATTTGCACTGCCATACTCAGAGAACGGCAGGAAGTACAGGAGAAAGGTAAAACTCAACCATTTAACTCAAGGAGAGGTTTAAAATCAGCTTATTCCCAAAAATGGGACAGTATCACTTTATATTAACACTTAGGGAGTACTCTGAGTATGAGGCACCAAATACACTCAGCGTTAAATCAACTCTCTGAGTGCTGAGTTGACACTGCATGCTTACTCTATGGCTCACTGCTGTAGTCAATGCCAACAGTAGGAACGTGGTAGACAGAGGAAGGAGGTTGTACAATTTATTTGATCCAGTGAGACGAGGCCCCTGTTACAAATGAGCTGTTACCAGAATGACAAGACAACGACCAAGAAACGAGCAATGCTTTACTGAAAGCCCTGTGCACTGTCATGGTGGTGTAATACTACGGCAGTAACGTCTATTCGGTGACTATTACAGTGTTCCACTTACAGCGTTCCAACGGTGTGCGTTTAAGGGGCTACAAGATGCAGACTTGGAGATTTTCACATACACATTGAAACATTACTTTTCCTTACTTTTCATTTGCCTTCATAAATAATAATAATAAAAAACTGGATCTCAAAGAATTCCATAACATGAACTGAACACATCTGCCCCTTCATTTCACCGAATTCTGTGAATTCATGTTGGAATAAAATTGTCCCTTCATGGTGGTTGTTAGACTGCCCTCTTGTATGGCTGAGGTATGAATGCAATTTTGTTGTGCGCACTGTATGCTGTGATGTGCAGCTGCGTGTGACAATGACAATGGGACTTTCCTAGCGGCTCTTTAAACTACGGGTTGGTGTCATTGTTACTCCACTTCATTGAGTTCAAACTCCAGAACATCAAAGTGACAGTTGTCCTGCTGACTGGGTGATACGAGCGAGGAGGAGAGGCTGGAGGAGAGGACAGATAATACAGACAAGCCCGCCGACAAGTGGGGGGCAAAGAGGTATGTTGTCCCAGGACCATGGAGACAGGGGGCCCAGAATTGTGTCCCCATCACATTGTATGCATTGGGTAAGGGGCCCGTTCAGATGACTTTGTCCTGGGCCCAGGAAAATCTGTCAGCGGCCCCTGAACACAGACTTGCTCAATGGGTTTTTTTCCCACTCTTCAGGGCACCCTTTGGGCAGAATTTAGCATTCCGTGCATGCTTTCTTTTCTTCCTCTTTTAGCTGTTTGACTCTGATGAGAATGAGAATGGTCATAGAGAACAGAACAGAGACAGACGCTTGCTCAACAGTTTTTTTTCCCCGTCTATTTAGGGCTCCCTTTAGGCAGAACCGTACATTTCGTGCTTGCTTTTTTGTTTGTTTTCATTTTATCTGTACTGACATTGAGAGCAAGTCATGCCATAGGGGACAACGTCATGAAACGGGAGGCCAACACTGACTAGACAAAGCTGGTCTAGTGAGCTGCTAATTTGCAGGTGTACTCAGAGTGGCCAAAAAAAAAAGTCGCCACCAAAAAAAAAGGTCACACACACTGATGTGTTGTGGAACCACCTTGAGAAGCATAATGAAAGCTTCCTTTTGGCGCAGTTATTTTCATGCATGTTTTTTCCATCATCCATATCTCCATGAGCCTTCTTAAACTACATGCTTTTCTTTACTTCCCACAGCATAACATGATAAACATGTTTTTGTGTGTATGTGTTTGTTTTTTCTTTTGTCACGTTTTTTTTAGTTGAATTAGAGGTTGCTAGCCGTTACTGTCTTGACAATATGAAATAAATCAAACCGATTTTTAACAGTCCAATCAAAATCAAATCAATCATGAAAGGCAGTAGAGCCAGATCAATATATGGGAGAGGCAAGGGGAGGGAGTGCCTGCCATGGCAAGCAAATAACCTTAGGTCAGACTAGGTCTTATATTAGGTCCGTAGATTTATTGCATGTGCAACCAATTTCCCCAATGGATCCCTGTTTTACAAGTGTTATTTTTGGATGTGTGGGCTATGTCCAGATAGCATACTCTTTCCCAACGTATGGCCTACTGAAATCACTAATTGGGAAAACGCGTACATTTTTGCATGTGCAGTTGGTGAAGTGAGGTGATGGAAAGAGAGTCTGAGAAGAGAGGAGGAGGATGAGACCGCGGCTTTTCATGTTTGCGCATGTTTGATGTCACAGTTTTTTCTTTTCTTTTTTTTAAGACATCGACATTTCTCATTCATTTTATGTGAGGTTAAAGCACAACAGGCTCCATCCCCATCACCTCAGTTGCTTGCCAGTGACACACGTGCACTTGTGCACTTCAGTATTTCAGTGCGTATGGCGTATTAATTATAGCCTACGCACTGAAACATAGTGCCCGAAGTGCAAAAGTGCACCATCTGAGACGCAGCAACGGTCTGTTTCAACTAGTCAAGCGCAGAGACAGCCCCCGTTCGGTGCCTTCTTCCATCAAAGTGCACAGCGGCGCGCAAGGCGAAATGTTCCGCACCAAAAGTGATTATTCAAATCCTGACCTGAATCCTACACACCCCACCACTTAAAGGATAGTTCCGGCGTAAAATGAAAGTTTCACCATCGATTTCCCATGCCACATAATGTATCTAATGATGAGCCATTCCGGGCAATGCCGCGCTGTTATGGAGTTAGCTTATTTTAAGCCTTTTTGGCGAAAAACGCAGCCAATGTATCACGGCGGGGCCAATTTGTAAATATTATTTTCTGATGTTTCCCCGCTATAAACAACCTCAAAAACGGCCACACTTCATCACAAAGGTCTCGTCAATCAAACCGAGGCACAGAGAAGATCATCGGACCACACAGTGTTGTTTTCAGAAGTGTCTCACTGCAACTCTCTAGTCTGACCCGGATGCAGGCTACTCAGTCAGATGGCTAGGTAGGCTAAACATTGTCCGCGGTTCTTACACTGACTGCGGCCGTAAAATGAAAAGCTGGAACCCCGACCGTTTTCACCGACTGCCACTGTCTAAACCAGCCATATTACGGGAATGGCTAATAGCATTAGAAGTGGACGAAACTGACACAAAAACCCTGAGGGATCGCGACTACCGTGTGTGGAGGGAGCATTTTGAGGATGATGTTCTAGAAGAGTGAGGGAGATGGAACACCTAGCCTAAACGAAACCGTCTAAAGAGGAATGCTGTGTCAAAAGGCGCATGGCTATGGATGTATGTTTGAAGAGAGAAACATGTGTAAGTGTGTCTGGTTCATGAATCTTGACTGTCTATGAATCTGTGAAACTGGTTGCAACACCGCGCGTCTTTGCCAGCAGGCACTCTGTTTTGGGAAGGCATACAGGTGCAGTAAATGTAGCCCACTACAGGAGATAAATAAACTGTCAAAACAAACTAGCGCGGGATGGCAAGTGAAATTGTGAAATTGTGCGACCTGAGGCATTCGAGGTGGTTGATGTCAAGCATGCTAGAGTAGTTTCAGTGAAGTAGACTCTAATTGACGAGGGCGCGCGAGGTCACCATTGTGACCATGGTGGACCATTACGCAACGGAGGAGGGCTGGAGGAATTTTATGAAGTCGTACTAGAAGTGCTCTTACAGATGTAAGTACACCACCAGTGGTGTGTTATTACAAAGTTGAATCCATGTTATATCATACTGTGTTGCAATTTGTAAGAGTAGTCTGTCTACCTGTACTGTCCAACTCTTCAAATCAGCTGCCTGCACACACGGTAGTCGCGATCCCTCATGGTTTTTATGTCAGTTTCGTCCACTTCTGATGCTATTAGCCATTCCCGTAATATGGCTGGTTTAGACAGTGGCAGTCGGTGAAAACGGTCGGGGTTCCAGCTTTTCGTGTAAGAACCGCGGACCATGTTTAGCCTTGCCTACCTAGCCACCTGATTGAGTAGCCTGCATCCGGGTCAGACTAGAGTTGCAACAGTGAGACACTTCTGAAAACACTGGCCAGTGTGGTCGGATGATCTTCTCTGTGCCTCAGTTTGATTGACGAGAGCTTTGTGATGAAGTGTGTAGCGTTTTTGAGGTTGTTTATAGCGGGGAACCATCAGACAATAATATTTACAAATTGGCCCCGCCGTGATGCATTGGCTGCGTTTTTCGCCAAAAAGCTTAAAATAGGCTAACTCCATAACGGCGCGGCATCGCCGGGAATGGCTCATCATTAGATACATTATGTGGCATGGGAAATCGATGGTGAAACTTTCATTTTACGCCGGAACTATCCTTTAAATGAAGTGCCCCAGCTATCATCTGTCGCAAATGATGGCTTCTCAGGGATCCAGAAAACAAGACGCCTCGGAGCCCCCGTTAATGCTGAGGATTGAAGGAGCACAACAATCATTCTCATATTTAGCTCATAACTCCATAAATAGGCCCATGTCCATGGGAAATAAATTATTAATTTGCATTAATTCTTAGCCGGGGGGAACATTGCGCATCACATTAGGTGCGGGTAGCCTAAATATTCAGGTTCAAACAAATCGTTTTTCAAAAATAATTAAACTCATTAAAAAAGTTACAAGATCCTGTTAAATATGGGGGGAAATTGGGTTTTAACTTTTCTGTCGCCCCCCTTGTTGCAGGGAGTTTGCAAGTGCCTCTGACTTTCATATCGAATGCATTGCCAATGTCTCAGTCACTCACCATCTCAAGATCATCTAAGCGCAGCAGTGGAAATCACAAAACGTAGCCTATCATCTTTGTTCGTGCCAGTTCGTATTGGTTTATTTCTTTGTGTGGGCTTAATGGAGTCGACAGTAATTCAGAGAATGTAACCACCTGGAAAGGGAGAAACCTGAATTGTGATGGCCGAGTTGCCTTTTTAAATCGAATATCACGTCTCGGCGTGCTTCCTGGAGAAAATAATATAAGAGTTAAAACAGGGAAGTTTTTGGACGGAATAAAACAATCCAGTGAAGATCCTGAAGAATCCTGAAGACCACGGGAGAGAAGGAAAAAAAAACGAAACACAGACCAAACTTACCTTCACTGCATCATCAAGCCGTTATGTATCCACAAAAGTATTTTGCGCTGGCCATGTTCACTTTCGCAAGTTTAATTTCCACATGGAAAAAAGCAACGAGTGTGTCCTCCGGTGTGATGAGCGACCACCTCTCTCGTCCTCTCCTCGCGGTGTGACTGACTGAACTTGCTCTCATCTCCCCCCTCTACCGGTAAAAGAAGGCGCGGGTCTTCCAAAACACATAGAGCGCACGGACCCGCGCGCCATAGATTGGCATATTTTACACAGTGTTCTATAAGCCGTGTTTTGACACCGGCTGTCTGAATCCTCCGTGGGTGGCGAAGTTTTGAGCCGTTCTTGAATGAACATGCATGGAGCACGTGCTGCAAGTGCAATGGCTCGTGGCTCGTGCTACATTATGAGGTGGTTCGGTGCATTACCGGTCAGTCAAAAGAGATGTCACTTTTAGAGGAGAGGTGTGGGCTCTCTCTCTCTCTCTCTCTCTCTCTCTCTCTCTCTCTCTCTCTCTCTCTCTCTCTCTCTCTCTCTCTCTCCCATCAGTACAATGACAATTTCATTGGAAAATCATGCTATGAAAGAACATACAGATTTGTATTAAAGAGTGCTTATTGCTTGTTTTCTTCCGCTCTCTGTAATCAGTTGTGGGATTTCAGGTACACAATTGAGGGTATTACAGGCCCTGGGCTGTACACTTTAATACTCAGAACAGACCACCCACCCAGCTCACCCACTCAAAGACACAGGACTGGACTGGTAATTTGGCATGCAGGGCATTTCAGGGCATTTTCATTTGGCATGCAGGGAGACAGTGCTCAAGGGCAAATGCCTTTTTTTTTTGGGGGGGGGGGGTATTTTTGCCTTTAGACACCAGCCCACAATCTAGGGGAGGCAATAGAAAATGAACTGTCATGTGTGAAGACATGGTCTATGGTAAAAAAAAATACCCGGACCATTTTTTGGTTCCTCTCCAGTCCTGCCATGACAGAAAAAGAGAGAGAGAGAGAGAGAGAGAGAGAGAGAGAGAGAGAGAGAGAGAGAGAGAGAGAGAGAGACACACACACACTGCTCAACCACTCAGCCAACACAGTCCCACACAAGTCACACAACCCACACAAAGGAATATTTGTCTGTCGCTTTGCAGCAAAAAGCTTCTTGCATCCTCTCCTCATGGCATCCATCTTGGGCATCCATTTCCTCATCATGGCAGCTTGTTTCACGTGAACCCAACTTTTGCTCGCAGTGTGATTTGAAGGGAATGCCATAATGGCATATCGTAATGTTTGCTTCAAAAATATCCTCAATAAGTTACACAATTACATAGCCAAAGGAGTCAATGGCTGTGTCTCAAATGCCGCATTTGTGCACTTTGGGCACTGTCTTTCAGTGCCTAGGGCGCTCATGCTGAAAATTTCAGTTGAGCCAGTGCCTTGAAAGTGCCAGGATGATCCCCTAACAATGGCGGAAAAATACAGTGCTTGGCTGTGTCTCAAATGCTGCACTTGTGCACTTCGAACACTGTTTTTCAGTGCCTAGGGCGCTCACGCTGAACATTTCAGTTGAGCCAGTGCACTGAAAGTGCCAGGATGATCCCCTAACAATGGCGGAAAAATGCAGTGCTTGAATGATGGACACTGCACGCACTAAATGGCGGCCATTTTGACAATGACACTGAGAAAATGTGGCATTCAGTTCAGTAGAAGAGTTTGGTCAACAGTCTCCTAATTCTGTAAATGATGTTGATGGGATACCAAAGTTTTCATGCCAACCGAAGTATTGTATGTGTGATTGTTGTCCTTTGGGGTGAAGGACATGGAAATACAAGCACCAGACGCTGTGCATTGTAAACAGTAGCAAACTCATATTTTGGCGAGCTAATGCCATGCTTGGCCGTCACTTCCAGCGAGGGCACAGTGCTCAATTTTTTCCACAACACTATGCACTAAAGACCTCAGTGCACTGTGTGCACTGTGCACTGACTGGCAGTGCACTGACAAAAGTGCGTCATTTCAGACAGCCCATGTGTCATACTCACACTTGTTCTCTTTACTCCTAATAGAACGCACCTCATATTCCTAGTCTTTTATGGCAGTCATGGGTAAGCGGTTACAGCAGTCAGACTTGTACCCCAAAGGTTGCTGGTACCACTCCCGACCTGTCAGGTTGGTGGGGGGAGTAATTAACCAGTGCTCTCCCCCATCCTCTTCCATGACTGAGGTACCAGCCACCCTAAGCATAGGACCGTCCCACCGCACTGCTCCCTTGGAGCGCCATTGAGGGCTGCCCCCTTGCACGGGTGAGGCATAAATGTAATTTTGTTGTGTGCAGTGTTCACTTGTGTGCTGTGGAGTTCTGTGTAACAATGACAATGGGCGTTGGAGTTTCCCAATGGGCCTTCCTTTCACTTTTTGTCATCCCTGCAGTCACAGATGGATTCAGAAATGCAGCATCAATGCTTAACCCCTTAGCGCATGTTGTAACCTCACTGTCACAAACATTGTAATGGCTATGGCTGCGTTCCAATATGCGACCTTGCGTCCTCCACTTGTGCTTGTGGCCTCGCCCCGCCTCCTGGCCCCTCCTCCGTGGAGAAAACAATAAAGTTTCCCCGCTGTCAGCCTAGCCAAAACAATTTTTGGGGGACTATTCTTCATTCACCATCCAGTTTGCAAATGAGAAAATGACTTTACAATTGAGCTTTTGCGAGATATTGAAATATAATGCTGTTGTCAGTGATGTCATCATGACATATTACTTCCTGGTACGAGGCCACAAGCACAAGTGAAGGAAGCAAGGTCGCATATTGGAATGTACCCTATGTCTTAATCTGTTACTAAAGGTCCTCGGTACTGACATTGCAATGTTGTTATGATGCATAGGTAGTTGAGTAATTTCTTTTTTTTTTTTAAGATATTTTTGTGGCCTTTTTGGGCCTTTATTTCGGATAGGACAGTGAAGGTGCGACAGGAAGTGAGTGTGGAGAGAGATGGGGTAGGGTTGGGAAACGACCACGGCCGGACTCGAACCAGGGTCCCCATGGGCATGCAAGCCCAAGTGTGGGGGGCTTAGCGCGCTGCGCCACGGGGGTTCTACCTAGTTGGGAAGGTTACCAAGTTTTTGGGTACTATGATGTCTGGCATGGTCCCCAGATAGAGGAACAGCATGTCTGCCGGGTTCCTTCGGGTGGGTGTGGTAAGGAGGGGGTAAAACTGGCAGTCAAAAAATGGGTTAGATCAGTTGGTGAGGTTACCACTTGGAACCTGTTGTAGATTATTCATCATAGTCCCCTGATAGAGAAATGACCACCGCCAGACTTTTTTAGTTATGAGGGACCCCCGGCAGACACCCCCGTATGATGACACCCCCAAAAATGGGCTAGATCAGTTGGTGAGGTTACCACTTGGAACCTGTTGTAAATTGTTCATCATAGTCCCCTGATAGAGAAATGACCACTGCCAGACATTTTTAGTGGTGGGTTACCCCCGGCAGACGCCCCCGTATGATGATACCCCCAAAAATGGGCTAGATCAGTTGGTGAGGTTACCACTTGGAACCTGTTGTAAATTGTTTGTCATGGTCCCCGGATAGATTAATGGCCACTGCCAGACGTTTTTGATGGTGGGCGGGGCTTGCCAGACATCATTAACTAGGGGGGTAAAGAGTGGGCTAGATCAGCTGGTGAGGTTACCACTTGAAACCTCATGTAAATTGTTCATCAGTCATGTTCATTAGTCCCCTGATAGAGAAATGAAAAATGCCAGACATTTTCAGTGGTGGGGGACCCCCGGCAGACGCCCCCGTATGATGACACCCCCCAATATAGGCTGTCATTCACATAAGGTTTGAACCAGACATGGTATAAAAAGACAAATGAGACCACTTTTTTTTTAAAGATAATTCCATCTAGGAGAAATGATTGGAAGAGTCAATATGTTCATAGAAACGTTTTGGGTACTTTTTAGGACAAAAATGACTTTAATTTAAATCCGGATAGAAACCAGTGGGCAGGCATTCATAATCAATGCAAAGATGACATGTTTCTGATTTAATGACTGGAGTGAGACATTCTAATTAAACCAGGGAAGAGATGTACTGAAAGATGAGACACGGTAAGTGATCTAATATGCACTGGATGCAATTTGCCACTGAGCGTCACCAGAGATGGTAGCAACAATCTGTGGCGTCACTACCTTTTTTAACTCCAGGTGGTGCAGTCAGACCCTAAGTATGCTTAAAGTTATTGGATTTTTTGAATTACATAAATATTGACCTACTAATGTGTGTGTGTGTGTGTTTTCTGCTATGCCAAGTTTTGATTCGCTACAACGCTTAAACTTGCTGACATGGTTCAACTACTTCAGGAAAAAAAGTTTTAGTGTTCTGTGTCCAGAAATTGATTTTCATATTTCCCCTTCAAATGTATGTCATTTTTAAAATGGAAATAATTACGGTATGCCAGTCTGTGGTGTTTGGACTAGCTGAGAGATTCACCCTTCAGCCCAGTTGTCTTTGAAAACTTTTTTTTCTTTTTTTGTGGTACAGAAACACAGATAAAACATGACCCATCACAAAGTCAAAGCCAATTTAATATCATAGCAAATAATACAGTTGGGGGGGGGGGGGGGGGGGGGGGGGGGGGGGGGAAACAAATGTAATACAAATTGGACAAATGGTAATCTGCATGACACCAACACATGCATTCTTTGGTATTTGATAGTGACATTAAATAAAAGCTGCAGTGAAAATGCAGTCACACACACGCGCGCGCACGCACGCACGCAAAGACACACACATACACGCAAAGAGACACACAGACACACACACACAGACACACACAGGCAAAGACACATACACACGCAAGTAAAGACACGCACGCAAAAACAAACACACATGTGCTATACACACATTCTCGCACACACAAACCACTTACACAGGCCCACAACCTCTCTCAAACACGCTGAACACTGCCACTGCTGGCAGCGGAGCCCATGATCCAGACCATGCGCCGTCCCAGACCACAACCGGGTGCAGTGGACCCAGCTGAGCCCGGGTGAGCACTGCAGTGAACGCCTTCCTCTGCACTCCAGCGACACTGCCTCACGCCTGCGCAGTAAGGCATTCCACTGACCCTGTTGGCCAGAAGGAACCGCGCACGCAACTGCCATTAGGAACTCCCAGCCAGGACAACAGGACTGGCCCCCCGGGGTGACTACGTCCGCCATGCCCACAGTACCCAGAATTCACCACCAATCTCAGACATCAGCGGAGATCAAGTTCTCCAAGAAGGAAGAAAGAAATGTGCCTCGGCCAGAACTTGCTGGGAGACAGAGTGAAGGAACAAACATCAAAAGAGCGCTGTTAAGCCAAGCTTCTACTCTACACTACTCTACCCTACCCTACACATGCAGTGGAGCTGCAGCCATGGTGTCGTCGTGAGGATGGTTGAGGCCAAGGCCAAGGCCAAGCTGAACCCTCTTGACCACAACGGTGACCGTGTCAAGGTGAAGATGTACATGGCAGTGCTTGCAGTTCGAATGAAGAACTACTTCCACAAGCACTGCCGAATAAAGGTCAAGAAGTGGCATCACCTAGTTGACAGTCAGACCATCTCTGGTGCAATACAGCGTGAAAGTTATGGATGCCAAACCTTCCATGAAAACGGGAGCTGGCAATATCTAGAGCAGCACGACTGAGATTGGTGATGGATTCCAGGTGCTCTGAATATAACAGGCCAGCATCAGGCCAGTCCTGAAGACCTAACTGAAAGTTCCAAATGACAGTGTGGTGCACAGTTCCTTCAGTGACCAAGGAAGTCAGTAAAATACGTTGCTAAACAAGCAAGAGACATTGTAACAAGAATGCAGGAGGAAACATTCAATGCAGTACTCACCCGAAGTCAGCTGAAGGCACAACACCCAATTGCAGTCCAGAACAATGCACAGTCCAAGTCTAGAACACCACCACCAACAGTGGCAGCAGTCCACACACGTTCTACACACCACATATATTCTACAAACACACACACACACACACACACACACACACACACACACACACACACACACACACACACACACACACACACACACACACACACACACACACACACACACACACACTTTGTAATGATGTAAACCCAAAATAAAAAGCTGCAGTGAACATTCAGTCCTTTACACACACAAACACGTGTATCCACATCTTGTATTGTAGAAAATAAAAATGAATTGAAAAACAAAACTGTTGAGATCATGCCAGTTAGCAAAAAAAAAAAAATGTATGTCCAAGTTGAATGTTCTAGCTCACCCATATCATTAGTTTAGATTCTGACCCCCCTGTCTTGTGTTAGTTGGTTTGTTTGTAGGTCTGGTTTTTGCCATTTCAGTACACACGTGCCCTCTGTGGCCATGGTTAGAATTAGTATTAGCGAAGTACACAGATACATACATGCATACTAGGGCTGCACGATTATGGAAAAAGTCATAATCACGATTATTTGGAAAAAACTCAGAATCACGATTACCGGTATTGATTTTTTGCAGAATATTGTTTTAAATTATACCAAAATGAAATATAACCAAGAATGACTTATATACGGGATGGACAAAATAAAACTGAATTGTAATAATTATACAAGATGCAGCCTGTCAGTATGTTCAACACCAGCCTGTCAGCATGTTCTGGCTTCAAGGGCGCTCGAAGGCAGGCCACTATTGCCATCATTACAGTGTAAATCACAATTGAAATCACAATTTCGATATCACGATTAAGTCACGGTTTTCGATTAATTGTGCAGCCCTAATGCATACATACACACAAAAACTATGTCCATGATGGTGGTGGGGGGCTTGGATAGGGTAGATGTTAGTCTGGTTGTTGGGGGTTGCTGGTTGTTGGTGACTGAGCAGAGCAGAGGTTGGAGGAGAAGAGCGGGGTTGTTGGGAGGGGAAGAGCTGGATTGTTGGGAGGAGAGCAGCTGGGTTGTTGTGAGGAGAAGAGCAGGGTTGTTGGAAAAGAGCTGGGTTGATGGGAGGAGAAGAGCTGGGTTGTTGGGAGGAGAAGAGCTGGGTCGTTGGGAGGAGAAGAGCTGGGTCGTTGGGAGGAGAAGAGCTGGGTCGTTGGGAGGAGAAGAGCTGGGTTGCTGGAAGTAAGGGGCTACTATAACAATACTGGCTGGCCCCTGCTTCCCCTGGCTTGGTGGCAGGCTTACGATATAGTGTCTGGGTCTTGAACTTGATGGGCTCCCCTCAGGTGCTCCAGAGGCTGGCTGCCTTTCAGGGTGGCCAGGCCACAAATACTGGGGAAGAGCATGAAGTCATACATGACTGCGCACATACCACCACAGATCATGGGACCCACCCAGTGCACCTACAGGAGGAGGGAAGAACAGATACCATATTCAGAGACATCGGTGCAAGACAGAACAATCTTAAGACATGCAGTGCATGGCACATTCTGCAAACACCCCAATACACAACGTAATACCTAATTTAATTGAATACTTCTTTACACACAAACAGTGCAGACCACAAACTACAAAGTAGTTTACAAACAATGAGAGGGTATAAGCATGTTTTGAATGTATATATTTTTTCTTACCCAGTGATTCATGAAGTTCATCTTGAACATAGCAGGGGTGAAGGCTCTGGCAGGGTTCATTGCAGCTCCAGTGTAGAACATCTGAAACAAACGTAAAAAAGTAAGGAAGCAAGATATTGTCACACTCTAGATGTGTTGAGAAATCAGCGCGTGTGGCCCCAAATAGAACAGTTCAAGGGTGAGAACAGGTTCTCACATTGAAAAGGATACTAAGGTCAAGCAAAAGGAGTTTTGTCTGACAGCAGAGCAGACGTTGCAAGTTAATTTCTGCATTTTCTTTTTGAGATTTTGTCTCTGCATGTTAGAATACAGATGTCCGATGTCCCCCTATTGATGACACACCTGTTTATATGCTAGGAGAGAGAGGGAGCAATGCAAGTGTATGTGTGTGACACTCACTCTCATGAGGTGTGCCATGGTGACAGAAGCCAATGGCCATGGGAGAGGAGCCCATGCATCCATTCCTCCTCTCATCAATCGCAGAGAAGATGCAGATGACCAACTGCATGGTCAGGAAGACCACTGTAGTGACCATGCCAAGCTGGTTCTATATAAAAACAGAGAGAGAGAGAGAGAGAGAGAGAGAGAGAGAGAGAGAGAGAGAGAGAGAGAGAGAGAGACTCTGTATTCATATGACAATGTGAAACTGAAAGCAGAGCCATACAGAGGGGAGAGTTGCGCAATTGGAGGACCGGGAATTAAATTGCAGCCCCGCCTTTCAACGAGATAAGGTCGTGCCTAAAGCGTCTGTCTTTCCATAGACTCAACATAGAACCACCACATTAACGGTCAAAAATAAGGACTAACGAACTATACTGCGGGGTAATCACCACAAATATGTAAACTATCAACTGATAATCGTTAGTTTTAGTTTTACCACCTGTGATGTTTATCTGAAGTTATTACTACGAACAGCAAGTCTTGTCATATTCCCTGCATTGCATCGCATCGCATCGTATTTGCTGTGTGCTACGCCCACTTCTAGGCACTAACATTCGCAACGCTTAAGCAGTTCTGAGACGCTAAACAGCTAATTTTGCTAATGCGGAAGTCGGCCCTAGGACACAGTGGAGATTGCCCGACTCTCCCCTCTGTATGGCTCTGACTGAAAGTACAGTATTTAAAGGATAGTTCCGGCGTAAAATGAAAGTTTCACCATCGCTTTCCCATGCCACATAATGTATCTAATGATGAGCCATTCTGGGCAATGCCGCGCCGTTATGGAGTTAGCTAATTTTAAGCTTTTTGGCGAAAAACGCAGCCAATGCATCACGGCGGGGCCAATTATAGGCCTATTATTTTCTGATGTTTCCCCGCTATAAACAACGACAAAAACGATACACACTTCATCACAAAGGTCTCGTCAATCAAACCGAGGCACAGAGACGATCATCGGACCACACAGTCTTTCACTGGCCAGTGTTTTCAGAGGTGTCTCACTGTTGCAACTCTGACCCAGATGCAGGCTACTCAGTCAGGTGGCTAGGTAGCCTAGGCTAAACATGGTCCGCGGTTCTTACACCGGCTGCGACCGTAAAATGAAAAGCTGGAACCCCGACCGTTTTCACCGACTGCCACTGTCTAAACCAGCCATATTACGGGAATGGCTAATAGCATCAGAAGTGGACAAAACTGACATAAAAACCCGGAGGGATCGCGACTACCGTGTGTGCAGGCAGCAGATTTGAAGAGTTGTATGGAGAGTACCGGTGGCAGATGGACACTCCCAAATGAGATCACTCCCGGACGTGTAGCCCCAGGTGGTTTTATCACTCCCAGACGTTCGATCAGGTAGGCAGACTACTCTTACAAAGTAATTGCAACACGGTATAATATAACATGGATTCAACTTTGTAATAACACACCACTGGTGGTGTACTTACATCTGTAAGAGCACTTCTAGTTAGGCATGGTACGGTTTGCGTCACAAACCGAAACCGTACGGTGTGCATGTCACGGAACGGGGTAGTGCGCAACCGCACGGTGCCCACGGTTTCCAAAAAAAAAAAAAGAGAGTGACCACCGGCGGACGACGCAATTAAAATCCTACTACTTTTACAAGCACAAAACACAAAGACTACGTATGATATTGAATGTGGAAAGACTGATTTCTATCAGCCAACTGGAAGGCATAATGTAACAGCATGCACCAGCTGAGTAGGCTACAGTAGCCTACAAGCAAGCGCAGGTCAGTCAGCAGCGTCCCCTCTTCCCCCCTCTCTCTCCACGTTAGCGCAAGTGACTGCCCCCTGTCATGTATCTACACAAAATATGCAAATACCAAAAAACATGGATCATGTTTTCTCCTTTTATTAATTTACCAGCCCGGTAACATTGCTCGAGAGGTGAACAGGATGAGTCTTCACATTCTTGTCTCTGCATTGATCAGCGCGCGCCCTCGCGCGCTTTCATATATATATCAAGCAGCCCACCAATGAAAACCAGGGTCAGAGGTTAACATAAATGTACAATCAGTAAAAAAACATAAAAAGCATAAAACCCCCAACATAAATGACAGAGTCATAGAAAAACAAAATACAAAAAGTGTATCTAATACACTACACTCCTCCCCTGAAGCATGAAACCCCCACACCCTCAAACAAAAACATGTTTCTCTCTCTTGTATATATTTTACATCAACTCAGGGTTCTACAGATTTAGCCTTTCAGGTGGTTTAATGTGACGCTTGGGCCTCTGCACAACCTCAGGAACCGGAACGGTAACCCCACTACTAACAGTTTGGGGTTCCTCCCTCGTAGGGAACTCCACCACGCTATCAGGCATAGCCACGCCTGCCTGTGGCACCCTGGAACCCGTCTCCAGGTCTGAAAAGTCCTCTGAATCATTGTATTGATCCACTTTGTCATTACACATCTCCAGTGCAGTTTCAATCATCTGGTTAACATGTCTCTTACACACTTTTCCATACACTTTCACCAGGTAAGTAACAGGACCTAGTGCCTTGACAATAGTCCCTGGTACCCACTTCCCACCTTCCCCTCCCCTGTGGTTTCGAACCAAAACCCTCTGTTGAGGAAGGAAGTGTCTTGTACGTGTGCGTGAATCAGCTTGTTTGGTCTGCTGAGCCTCCTGCCTCTGTTGCATGGAGTCCGCAAAACTGGGTTTTGTGAGTGATAATCTGGTTTTGAACTGGCGCCTCAGGAATAACTCTGCAGGCGTTTTCCCCGTTGTGGACTGCGGTGTGCTTCTGTAACAGAAAAGAAAGTTGTGGATGCAGTGTTGCAATGACATCCCACTGTTTTGTCCCTTATCAAGAGCCCTTTTTAGATTTTGCACTAAGCGCTCAGCAGCACCATTAGATGCTGGATGGTAAGGGGAACTCCTGATGTGCTTCACCCCATTATTTTTAAGAAATGTTTCAAATTCTGCCGACACATATTGCGGGCCGTTATCGGAGACCAGCTCATCCGGCAAACCCCAAGTTGCAAAATATCCCCTCAAAACCTCTATGGTCTTCTCAGTGGTTGTGCTGCTCATAATGGCCACTTCCGGCCAGCGTGAATAGCTGTCAGTGACTACCAGGAAGTTGTGTTTGCCTTTCTGTGCAAAATCAGTATGTATCCGTTGCCAAGGTCGATTCGGCCAGTTCCAGTTATGAACCGGAGCAGTTGCAGGTTTGTTCCTGTTTAACAGGCATGTCTGGCACTTGCTTGCAAGCGATTCGATATCTGAATCTAAGTTGGGCCACCAAAAATGACTACGGGCCACTGCTTTCATTTTGACAATTCCTGGATGATTTTCATGTAATTCGCATAATAGCTGTGACCTTAACACTTCAGGTATGACCACACGAAAACCCCACATCACACAGTCAGACTCCACTGTCAGTTCAGTATTTCTATTGAAATAAGGCCTCAACTCCTCTTCAGTTAACCGCCTTGGCCAGCCATTTAATGTGAAATGCTTTACCCTCTGCAGTAGCGCATCAGATTTTGTTTTACTGGCTATCTCTTGTGCCGAAATGGGAACTTTGTCCAGAAACGAAATCCTAAACACAGAGCTATACTCTGAATCTGGCTCCGCTTTCGGTAGCGGAAGACGCGATAAGGCGTCAGCATTTGCATGTTGTGAAGACGGCTTGTAACATATATCATACTGATATGCCGCAAGAATCAATGACCACCTCTGTAACCTAGCGGCTGCCAGTGCGGGCACCCCGGTCTTCGGTCCTAGTATTTTGAGTAATGGTTTGTGGTCAGTCAGTAATGTAAATTTTCTCCCATACAAGTAGTCATTAAACTTTGACACCCCAAATATGATGCTAAGTGCCTCTTTCTCGATTTGAGAGTAATTTACTTCGGTTTTAGTGAGCGTGCGCGACGCATATGCTATGGGTTTTTCATTTCCACCTGGGAACCCATGAGAAATAACTGCACCTATGCCATAGGGCGAAGCATCGCATGCTAAAATCAAAGGCAGACTTGGATCGTAGTGTGTCAACACTGGTGCAGCTCCAAGCTGAGCCTTGGTGCGTTCGAACGCGTCTTGACATTTCTTAGACCAATTCCAGTCTTTATCTTTGTGCAACAACTCAGTCATTGGTTTAATTTCACTAGCCAAGTTTGGTATGAATTTCCCATAATAATTGAGCATGGCGAGGCAAGACCTCAATTCGGACACATTTTTAGGCACCGGTGCCTTGTCAATAGCCTCTGTTTTCTCTTTAATCGGGCGCACCCCCTCGGCATCGATTACATGCCCGAGGTAGGTAACGCTATTCTGAAAGAATGCGCATTTCTCTTTGTTGAGCCTAAGCCCACGGTCTTCCAGCCTCTGCAAGACGCACTTCAAATTTGTTACATGAGAATGCGTGTCTTTTCCTGTAATTAAAATGTCGTCTAGGTAGCATACTACCCCATCAAGCCCTTGTAAGACTTCATCCATAGTGCGTTGGAAAATAGCCGGTGCGCTCGCAACTCCGTATGGTAAACGGTTGCACAGATACAGACCCCGCGGAGTATTTATGGTGAGAAAAGGCTTACTTTTCTCATCCATCTCCACCTGAGTGTAAGCTTGTGTAAGATCAAGTTTTGTAAAGTGTTTTCCCCCTGCCAGGGTGGAAAACAAATCTTGCGTTTTAGGAAGTGGATATTGATCCACGTCGAGCCACTGGTTTATTGTCACTTTATAATCGCCGCAAATGCGCACGGATCCATCCTTCTTGGGAATGCACACTAACGGCGCTGCCCATTCGCTATGCTGCACAGGGGAAATAACTCCCTGCTGCTCGAGTTCGATCAACTTCTTATCTACGGCCTCGCGCAGTGCATAAGGCACATTCCTTGCTTTGCAAAACTTCGGTCTCGCATCAGGTGACACATGTAAGGTGGCAGTAACGCCGGTGGCGCGCCCGAGTTCACCATCAAACACTGCTCTGTGCTCGGAGCACACTTGCTCCACGGGATCAGATACGGCTACGCGATTTACTTTGGACCAATCTAAATTTAGCACTCGGATCCAATCGCGGCCCATAAGGGCGGGTGCCTTTCCACGACACACTAACAACGGCAGTTGCACATCTTGCTTCCCACACTGTACATTCACTACGATTTTACCCAATAAAATCAGCGGTTCATCGGTGTATGTTCGCAGTGTAATGTTGCATGGCTGTAACTTGGCCCCTTGTAGTTTTGCTCTGTATAAACTCTCTGAGATAACTGACATTGCTGCCCCAGTATCTACTTCCATGTACATCCTAGCCCCATTGCATTTAATCATCACCTTGTATGGTTTCACATACTCACATTCAGTCTTTACAGTATAAAGTCTCATGTCAAGTTGTTCAGACAGCTCCGTCTCGGGCTGCGGTTCGTAGTCGGCTCCTTGGTCCACGAACTTGACCCCAGGGCCGCTTCTGACGGAAGGCGCCCCAACAGCACCTGCACTAGGCGGACGTCGCCAGTCTCGCTGCTCCCCGCCTGCGTCGTTGCGCCCGCTACGACAAGCGCGTTCAAGATTACCATTCTTGCCGCATCCGCGACATCTGAATTCTTTGAAACGGCAGCTCCCGGGTCCATGTCCCTTTCCCAGGCATCGGTAGCAGTCCCGGTTGCTGTCGTCGATCTTTTCCCCCACGGTCCGCGTAGTCCTGCTGGTCTCTCGTGGCTTTCTCGCCCCGACGTGATCAGCTCGCAGGTGGATTGGTGTCTGGCCGTGCCCCTTATGCATGCTTTCCAGTCCAGCCGTAGTGCACTCGAAATTGTTGGTGATTTCCACCAACTTCGCCCACTTTAACTCAACCTCCCCCATGGCTGCATTCAGCAATTTTCGCCGAAGGTCATTGTTAGACGTGCCGCACACGAACTGATCACGCAGCTGCTCTTCTAGATTTGCGCCAAAATCGCACGTTGATGCTAACCCCTTCAAACTAGCCATGTAGTCAGAAAAACTCTCACCCGTCTGCTGACGACGGCTTCTGAACGTGAACCTCTCAGCCAGTACATTTTTCTTTGGCATGTAAAAATCCCGAAGTGAGTCCAACAAAACCTTAAGTGTCACCGTGGCCTCACTGAACTGTTTCGGTGATATCAAGTCTTTCAGCAAGGCAAAAGTCTTTGGCCCTACCACTGACAAGAACACGGCTTTCTTACGTGCTTCTTCGATATTGTTTGCAGCCAAAAATTGCAGGAACCTTTCTTCATAGTTCTCGAAATTCTCCGCCGTTTCGTCAAATTGTAGACCAATGTCACTACTGTACAGCGCCATGGCGTATGTCCGTATTTCACTCACAGTCTCTTGGTTTTGTTCGTTGTTAGCACTTTCGGGACTGGCGCCTGGTTCTTCTGTGCCACTGCTAGCTTCCGAGCTCGCGTTTTGCTCAGTAGTGCTAGCTTCGTCGCTGCTATTGTCCGCGCTGCTAGCTTCTTTTTCTTCACGGCTAGCGTCTTCCATAAGTTAGCTCGTCACCGGGTCAAAACGGGAGCGACCCGCGGTACAAAAATAACAAAGGGGAAAAACAATCCCATCCTCGTCGCCAAAGTTGTCATGTATCTACACACAAGTATGCAAATACCAAAACAATGGATCATGTTTTCTCCTTTTATTAATTTACCAGCCCGGTAACATTGCTCGAGAGGTGAACAGGATGAGTCTTCACATTCTTGTCTCTGCATTGATCAGCGCGCGCCCTCGCGCGCTTTCATATATATATCAAGCAGCCCACCAATGAAAACCAGGGTCAGAGGTTAACATAAATGTACAATCAGTAAACAAACATAAAAAGCATAAAACCCCCAACATAAATGACAGAGTCATAGAAAAACAAAATACAAAAAGTGTATCTAATACACTACACCCCCCAGCCTTTATTCTGACCAATTTAAATTAAATGAACATGGATTTACAAAAACTGACAGATTAGCAGAGCAAAGTAGACTTACGTTACAGTAGCCTACTGTACAGTAGGTTATAATCCACGTGACATTGGATGGGGATTCCGGACGGCATAATGCGAGATATGAACATATCCATCAGATTCACTGCAATCAACTGTAGGCCTATTACATGTAGCCAGTTAAACTCTGATGGAATGAGGGGGACTTTGTAATGTTGCCTAGTTAACATTGATGTTTAACACTATAACCAAAATAAAATGACTGTTTCAGATTCACAGGAGTTTTGTGAAACATTCTTGTGAATACACTTCTAAAAAACGATCTTTTAAAATTATTTGTTACCTTAACTTTCACATTTTAACATAACTTAACCCTATCACTTGTTCACTTGAAATTGAATTTGACTTCTGATTTGACTTCTATGCTTCTTACGGCCAGCAGTTGCATGATAGGAAGCAGCAGATTCATCCTAAGCGCAAAACTCGCAGAAACCGGTATCAAAATAAAAGTCCAATTCGTTCAGTGTGTCATTAACCAAAATAGTCATACTGCAGTGACCTAATGGTCCCATTGCCTACAGGAGTGTAGCTGTTTTATTTTTACACGTCAAATGTGTTATAGTATGTAATATTTGTCAACTTAAAAGTTAGGACTTAGTTCTCCCTTTTTGTGAAATAAATGGAAGCATGTTAAAATCATTGATATCTTTCCTCTTTCAGTAACTTCACCTTGTTAGGTTAAATGAAGTCAAATTCAACATACCCATGATAAGCTTACATTTTCATTCTAATTTTTATTTTATACATTTCCAGTGCATAATATATTTTATTTAAAAAAAAAAAAAGCAGAACCGTATAAAACCGAAAACCGTGACCTTGAAACCGTGATATGGACCGAATCGTGACTTTTGTGAACCGTACCACCCCTACTTCTAGTACGACTTTATAAAATTCCTCCAGCCCTCCTCCGTTGCGTAATGGTCCATCTGACCTCGCGCGCCCTGGTCAATTAGTGTCTGCTTCACAAACTAATTCTACTCTAGCATGCTTGACATCAACCACATCAAATGCCTCAGGTCGCACAATTTCATAATTTCACTTGCCATCCCGCGCTAGTTTGTTTTGACAGTTTATTTATCTCCTGTAGTGGGCTACATTTACTGCACCTGTATGCCTTCCCAAAACAGAGTGCTTGCTGGCAAAGACGCGCGGTGTTGCAACCAGTTTCACCGATTCACAGACACTCAAGATTCATGAGCCAGACACATTTACACATGTTTCTCTCTCTTCAAACATACCTCCATAGCCATGCGCCTTTTTGGTACAGCATTCATCTTTAGACGGTTTCGTTTAGGTGTTCCATCTCACTCTTCTTGTAGTCATCATCCTCGAAATGCTCCCTCCATACACGGTAATAGCGATCCCTCAGGGTTTTTATGTCAGTTTCGTCCACTTCTAATGCCATTAGCCATTCCCGTAATATGGCTGGTTTAGACAGTGGCAGTCGGTGAAAACGGTCGGGGTTCCAGCTTTTCATTTTACGGTCGCAGCCGGTGTAAGAACCGCGGACCATGTTTAGCCTAGGCTACCTAGCCACCTGATTGAGTAGCCTGCATCCGGGTCAGAGAGTTGCAACAGTGAGACACCTCTGAAAACACTGGCCAGTGAAAGACTGTGTGGTCCGATGATCGTCTCTGTGCCTCGGTTTGATTGACGAGACCTTTGTGATGAAGTGTGTATCGTTTTTGAAGTTGTTTATAGCGGGGAAACATCAGAAAATAATAGGCCTATAATTGGCCCCGCCGTGATGCATTGGCTGCGTTTTTCGCCAAAAAGCTTAAAATTAGCTAACTCCATAACGGCGCGGCATTGCCCAGAATGGCTCATCATTAGATACATTATGTGGCATGAGAAAGCGATGGTGAAACTTTCATTTTACGCCGGAACTATCCTTTAATAACTGCCATGATGTGTTTAAAGTGGTAGTTCGCTATTTTAGACATTAAGCCCTGTTTGTGTGACTTCTGGGGTGAAGTAGAGATGTTCTCATCACAATTTTGACATTTGGTGCTGAATGGAGCATTTGGGTATCCAAGACTGCAGCCCCCCCACCTTTACATTGACTCCAATAGAGCACTCAAGCAATCGATTATAAAATGGCATTAAACTTTTGTTTGAGAAGACATGGAACTCACCGTGTGGTCAGTGGTAGACAGCGATAAATTGACCAGAAAATTGCAGCGAAATATGCCTTCTAACTGTTGTTTAGCATTTGGCGGACCTATTTTCCCCCAGACGCCGTTGAATAGCAGTAGACATCCAGCCAGTAGGTAGCGATAGTGTGTTGTTTATGTAGACATCAAGGAATGAGGTAGAACGGCTATCTTTGAGCGGGACTGGCTACAAAAACTACAGCTTGCATACAAACCATAGATAGTAACGTAAACAAACGCACCCCCATTTCCGGTCGCGCGGAGTAATACTAGTCAAACCAATACAATCAATGAAGACGGACAATAATGAATATATCTTCTCTGGAAGCGTATTTCGCGGTGATTTTCGAGCCAACGTATCGCTGCCCACCTCTGACCACTCGGTGAGTTTCATGTCTCTGCAAACGAAAGTTTAATGCCATTTTATGATCGATTGCTTGAGTGCTTCATTGGAGTCAATGTAAAGGTGGGGGGGCTGCAGTCTTGGATACCCAAATGCTCCGTTCAGCACCAAATGTCAAAATTGTGATGAGAACATCTCTACTTCACCCCAGAAGTCACACAAACAGGGCTTAATGTCTAAAATAGCGAACTACCACTTTAAGGGTGTTCTCTTAGTTTAAAAACATTAATGTTGTTAACATGAATGTTACATTGGCTTTTTACTCACCACGCAGCGAGAAACGATGGAGGCTGTCAATCAAAGCAAACCTGTGCCCAGCCATGAACCAAAGCGACACCTCCCACTCGATCTTGGCATGACGCGACATGGGAAGATTGCACCCATCAGACGAGCTGGTTTCGGCTAACTTGGTCCTCTACTGGGAGGAGGATGATGAGCTGTCGTGCATCTCGATACAGTGTGATACCTTGTGGGTCCCACGAGCACATCCACTTGAAGGGAATTTCATACGGACATCCCAGCCAATGCCTTTGGACTTGTCATGTTGACCACTCTTGCAAGCTTGAATTGCTCCTTCAATGAATTTTGGTCAGAGAGCCACATTACATCTCCAACAGCAACATTTCTTCTTCAAGTGTACCATTTCATGTGTAGATTCGGAGCACCGCCCCCCCCCTTCCACTGACAAGAGACACTGTGTATTTATGCTTTTGTATATGTCAGTGCTGTTAGTCAGAATGTGTACTTCGCTCACACTGCACATCATTGCTATGGGGGCACACACATACACAATCAGACTATGTCCATGATGGTGGCGGGGGGCTTGGATAGGGTAGATGCTAGTCTTTGATTGTTGAGGTTTGCTGGTTGTTGGTGACTGGGCCGGGGGGAAGTTTGAGGAGGAGAGCTGGATTGCTGGGAGGAGAAGAGCTGGGTTGCTAGAAGCAGGGGGCTACTATAACAATTCTGGCTGGCCCCTGCTTCTCCTGGCTGGGTGGCAGCCTGACTGTATAGGGCCTTAGTCTTGAGCATGATGAGCTCCTCGCAGGTGTCCTGCCCCAGATGTCGGCTGCCTTTCAGGGTGGCTACCCACTCGGCCAAGCCGCACATGCAGAAGAAGAGCGTGAAGTCGTACATCACCTGCATGAGGAGGGAAGAACAAAGACCATGTTATAGTTACATGTGAGCTGCAGAGACATTGGAGCAAGACAGAACAATCTTAAGACTTGCAGTGCATGACACATTCTGCAAAACACTAATACGCAATGTAATACCTAATTTAACTGAATACTTCTTGACACACAAACAGTGCTGCAGACCACATTGCATACTTCTTGATACACCAACAGTGCAGACCACATAATTCTATATCTGACCTGAAAGTAGTTTACAAACAATGGGAGGGTATACGCACATTTTTAAATGCCTAATTTGTATACATTTTTCTTACCCAGTGGTTCATGAAGTTCCTCTTGAACATAAAAGGGGTGAAGGATCTGTCAGGGTTCATTTCAGCTCCAGTGTGGAACATCTGAAACAAATAGTGTTCAGAGTCGAGCATTAGCTTTAATGTAAAAAAGTAAGGAAGCAAGATATTGTTGCAGCCTGGATGTGCAGAGAAAAAAAGCATGTGTGGAGTGGACCCCAATAGAACGGTTCAAGGGTAAGCGTAGGTTCGCACATTGAAAATGTATTTGATCCCTAGCTGAATTTAATAATAATAATAATAATAATAATTGTATTTGTATATTACTGTATCATACAAGGCATGAAAACATCATTGTTAGAGATGGATTTAAAAGGAGAGGTATAGAGGAGAGGCAGAAATAGCAGGAAGGCAGAGGAAGAAGAGATAGATTGAGATTGTAGAGTCATAAGGTCAATGTAGGTTAGGACCAGGATTCTTAGATGCGTAAGGTCCATAGTGGCTAGGTCTAGCATAAGTCATAGATAGTCGCACAGAGATTGGTCGCTCAGATGCGGCCCCTGGTGGCATCAGGGGTGAGCAAAAACTCCCTTTCGAATGAATTTGTTGGTTTGTCAACTGATAGAGACATCAGTCTAATCTATAACTTTAACGGTAGGTGCATTCTAACAGAGACAGAATATCAAAAAGAAAATCCGGAAAATAACATGAAAAGGTGCACTGTGTAAGATGGTGGACAAAATATGTATTGCAACTATGTTGCTCATTGAAACTGTGCTGTCTGTCAAATTGAATCTTTTCATGAAAATGTACTAAATAATGAACTAATATTTACTAGTATGACCAAAGTACAGAAGTTTTCCAGCTAAAAATGTCTTCATGGAAATTCAAAATGTTGAAATGTCAAAAATCTTCTTAATTCAGATGACAAGTTGATTGGAGGTGCCTAGCTGGTCTTCAGGACCAGAACTCTTAACAGTAGGCAGGGGATCAAATACTTCTTTCCCTCAATAAAATGACAAAATCAATATATATTCTTTGAAGTTACTTTCTACATTTTCTTTTTTATATTCTGTCTCTCCGTGTTATAAAGACAAGAATAGTCTAATTTTAATGGTAGGTGCATTCTTAGTACACAAACCAGCAAAATCAGCAAGGGATGAAATGCTTACTGTACCTGGTGACTCAGTCCAGCACTGTCCCCCTATTTTGACGCACCCATTTATGTGCTATTAGAATGAGGGAGCAATGTGAGTGTATGTGTTTGAGACTCACCCTCCTGGGGTGTGCCATGGTGACAGAAGCCAATGGCCATGGGATCATGCATCAATTCTTCCTGCCATCCATCACAGAGGAGAAGCAGATGACCAGATGCATGGTGGTGCACCGTGGTGGCCATGCCAAGCTGGAGTTATATAGACAGAGCGAGAGAGAGATTTATCTGACAACAATGTGACACTGAAAGTAGTCTTTGGTTAAAAACATTAATGTTAACATAAAAGTTACATTTACTTTTTACTCACACCACGCAGCGAGGAACAATGGAGGCTGGCTGGCTCTTGCTTCCCTTGGCAGGGCAGCAGGCTTATAGGGCCTGGGTGTTGAGCTTGATGGGCTGCCCGCAGGTGTCCTGCTAGTTCACCTCCAGCGGCCGGCTGGCTTTCAGGGTGGCTATCCTCTCGGCCAGGCCACACGTACGGGCGAAGAGCAAGAAGTCGTACATGATGGTGCCCATAGCGCCACAGATCATGAAACCTGCCTAGTACACATGCACAAGGAGGGAAGAACAGAAAACCATATTATAGTTACATGTAAGCTGCAGAGACATTGGAGCAAGACAAAACAATCTTAAGACATACAGTGCATGGCACCTTCTGCAAAACACCAAGACAAAATGTAATGACTGATTTAATTGAATACTTCTTGACACACCAACAGCCCCCAACACTGCATAACTTTAATGCATAAATTGTAGGTATTTTTTCTAACCCAGTGGTTCATGAAGTTCCTCTTGAACACAACAGGGACGAAGGATGTGGCAGGGATCATTTCAGCTCCTGTGTAGAACATCTGAAAAAAGTAAATCGTGTTCAGAGCTGAATATTAGGCTGAATGATGCATTTGAATGCAAACCTGCTCTCTTGCTTGAACTTTCTTTTACACACTAAAAAAGACAGTAATGTCAACCACAAGGAGTTTTTTTTCCTGAAAGCAGAGCAGCCGTTTCAGGGTTCTGCCTTCATCAGTGCACAAGTGAGAGCACACAGCACCAATGAAGGCAAAACCCTGAAACGTCTGCTCTACTCTCCAACTTCAACTCAAGTGAATAATATGATGACTTGACAAAATGTCAAATGACTTGTGACTTGACTTAGACTTGATCAATAGACTTGACTTGGGCCTCTTGACATTGCACAAAGACCTGCCCCTTCCCATGATTCTTCCCGTTATAAATATTTTATCTATCCAGTTCCAAAAATTGGAGCATTTTCTACAGTTGATTTCGTAGAGCAGACAGCGCAAGCTGCCAGCAGCAGCTACATTTCAACGCTCTGTCTTTGAATGCCCAGAGCACTTTAGCATGACGTAGTAGAGTAGAGTATCATTTATTGATCCCGAGGGAAATTAAGGTGTCAAGTAGCATACATACATAAATACAGACACAAGGACATTACACATACTGTATATTCACAAATATTCACCATACATATATTCAACCCCCCCCCCCCACCCCCCCCACACACACACACACACACACACACACACACCAAAACTAGAAGTGTCCAAAGTGTGTATGTGCACATTTTAGCACAGTTTAAGAGTTAAGCTATATTCAGCACTGTTGCCAACATTGCAGCACTTTGAGCCTTCTTGAAGTAGATAGATCAAAATAATTTGAAGGTCACAGATCTTCCAGATCTTTTAATCATTTCATTTGGGTTTTATTTCTGGTGAGTCCATAACAAAGCAACAAAATCAGCAAGGTTTGAAATAATTATTCTCACTAACTGGTGAACCCTCCGGACCAGGGCTTGAAAACGAAATTATTTTTCAATCGTTCCGTTCCGAACGGTTCAGGTAGGCCTTTATTTAACGTTTTCGTTCCTGAATTCGTTCCGGCACCAAAATTTCGTTCCTGAACCGGTTCGGAACGCAAAATATCGTTCGTTCTTATCGTTCCCGGAAGTGTTTTGCGGGCCTATCAAGTTTATTTTTATGGACTGTATCTTATACCTAGAATAGGCGTACCCATTAGTATTTGCCCTTGATTTACACAGTAGCTACTCTATCCCCAAAAATAATAGGCTAAATCACAGGCGGCATCCAAAAAAATTCAGATCTCACATTCTGGATACGTGCTTAACTCCTTAACTGGCTGTAAGTTTTATCCATATGGAGATCTTGCGCTATAATTCCTAACCCTGCATGGTGTAGATATGGTGTAGCTGGTCTGTTGCTGACAAATAACTCCAATTTCAGCGCAAACACTTCAATGTATGCTTCAGGGTATGCTTTTGTGAAATTTTATAAAATATATAGAGAACGAAATAAACCGTTATTAACCGGTTTTGTGGATTTCAGAATAACGTTTCTGTTCAGGAACAGTTGAAGACCATTTCGTTTTCGTTTCCGTTTCTGCTCCTCATAAAATTGCGTAAAATTCTGTTCATTCCGGTTTTCGTCCCTTGAACTGGTTCGAAGCCCTGCTGCTGACTCAGTCTAACATTCTCCCCCTATTTTGACACACTTGTTTGTAAACTGTGAAAAAGAGGGAGCAATGTGGGTATGTGTGTAACTGTATGATACTCACTCCCATGAAGTGTGCTATGGTGACAGAAGCCAATGCGTCTGTTCCTCCGCTCATCCATCACGGAGAGGATGCATATGGCCCATGCCAAGCTGGAGCAATACACGAGCACACACACACAGGAGAGAGAGAGAGAGAGAGAGAGAGAGAGAGAGACAGAGAGACAGAGAGGTTTAGTCTTCATCCGACACCAACGTGACACTAAAAGTACACAATTTAAGGGCATTCTCTAAGTTAAAAAAACAAGTGTTACATTGACTTTTTACTCACCCCACACATGGTAGCGAGGACCTGTGGAGGTTGTCAATTAGCGAGTCTGTGCCCAGACACCACCTGCCGCGACACTTCCCACTCGATCTTGGCATGGCGTGACACAGGAAGATCGCACCCATCAGGCAAGTTGGTTTCTGTTAACTTGGAAGAAGAGCGGTCGCCCATCCCGATGCAGTGTGGTACCTTGCGGGTCCCAGGACTTTTTGGTTTGCTTTGGAATTTTCACTTGAGCACATCCACTTGGAGGGAATTTCACATGGACATCCTGGACAATGCCTTTGGACTTTGCACTCTTGCGAGCATGAATTGCCCCCATAACGCATTTTGGTCGCAGAGCCACACTTCATCTCCAACAGCAACATTTCTTCTTGTAGTGTGCCACTTGCTGTAGATGTACAGGTTTGGGCCTGTGAGTTGGCTCCAGGACTTCAAAACAGGCTGACTTGTGTTTGCATTTCTTGCAGTCTTTTGAGGGGGCACATGTTGCTGTCGACTGTTTTGAAATCTCCACTGTCCTCTTCAAAGGCCCCTGCACACCATTCCCCCCCATTTCCCTTCCCAACACTCAGGAATCCGACAGTCACTCCCCATGTCCATGCAACTGCCCTGACCAACTGACCCAGACCACCAAAGTGCCCTTCATCCAACAGCTCCTGGACTGCTGCCACTGCAGGCGGAGCAACTCCAGACCTGTACCACACGCTGTTCCGGACAGCAACTGGGTGCCGTGGCCCCAACTGAGCTCAGACGAGCACTGCAGTGAATGCCCTCCTCTACACTCCAGCAACACCACTTCCTGGCTGCACAGTAAGGTATTCCACTGACCCTGCTGGCCACCCACCCCAAGGAGGCCGAAGGAACCGCAGACCAGACCGCCACTCTGAACCCCCAGCCAAGCCATCAGGACCAGCCCCCCGGGGACTACGCCCACAGTACCCAGAATTCACCACTTATCTCAGACATCAGCGGAGATCAACTTCTCCAAGAAGAAAAAAGAAATGTGCTTCGGCCAGAACCAGACAGTGAGAGAACCACTCACCAGAAGAGAGCTGTTAAGCCAAGCATCTACCTCCCTACTCTATTCTCCTCTACCCTACTGGTACTGTGCTGTACCTGAGGTGGAGCTGTAGGCACGGTGTCATCGTGAAGCTAGTTGAGGCCAAGGCCAAGCTGAACCCTCTTGACCACAAGTCAAGTTGAAGGGGTGCACAGCAGTCTTTGCAGCACGGATGAAGAACTACTTCCAAAAGCACTGCCGAATCGAGGTCAAGAAGTGGCATCACCTAGTTGACAGCCAGACCATCTTGTGTGCCATACAGCATGGAAGTTATGGATGCCAAACACTTGAAGGAAACGGAGCTGGCAAAATCCAGAGCAGCATTGACTGAGATTGGTGATGCATTCCAAGTGCTGTGAACATAGCAGATGTCAGGCCAGTCCTGAAGACCTAACTGAAACTTCGAAGTGGCAATGTGGTGCGCAATTCCTTCAGTAGCAAGCACAGTCAGTAAAAGACATTACTGCACAAGCAAGATACAATGTCACTAGAAATGCCAAAGAAAACATTCACTGCAGTACTCACCCGAAGTCAGCTGAAGGCACAACACCAAACTGCAGTCCAGGACAACACACAGTCCAAGTTCAGAACTCCCCCACCCACAATAGCAGCAGTCCAAGAGCTAATGGACAAAAAGTGCTTCAGCAGTCTGAGACGGCTGGTCAAGACAGTTGCATGGACATAAAGAGTGGCTAGGCTCCTGAATGTCAACAGGGGAGATGAAGCAAAGTGGGAGGCAGGCCTTTTTTCCTGTTTTTTTTTCCTTCTTCAAGCTTTATCCTCCAGGCCCCTATGTGAAGTGTTTTCTCTCTTTGTTGTGTTTTGTTGTGAGTGGAGTCTTTGCATTAGTCACTAGCAGTTGTCCACTGGTCAGCGGTGATCCGCTGGCAGATGGCTCACTGGTGCAGCCGGTATGCACTGGCAGTCGTTGGTTTCCAGTGGTGCTTTGGTTTTTCACTGTCAAGTGTATATCAGCACTGGGTTTTCCACAGGTGAAAGACTGCACAGACACAGAATTCCATTCGTCTTGTCTTTTTCATTGATTTCAGTGGTGTGGATGCCCTGAATAGTCTTATTTTTAGTGTATTATCATTTACTATAATAGTTTTATTTTTGTTTGAGTTTTTTCTTTGGTTGGCCTCTGTGCATTTTCCCCCACTTGTAAAAAGGATGGAGACTTCTGGTGGAGGCACTATTCCACTGGAAATGATTTCCTTTTTGATTTGGTTGAGTTGTGGTTCTGTCTTTTCCTTAAGTGAAAAAGCTGGAGGGAAACATGCAGACAGACAAAGAAAAGAAATGAGTTATACCGAAATGTGCAAAAATGATCATGTGCAAACATGCAGGAAATGTGCAACCATGTCTACAATAATTCAAAAAAAAACCTTTGCAATGTTAGACTACAAACCAGATTGAATAACCACAAGCCCTCGTGATTTGTGAATTGTAGGAGCAGACCCCATCGCGGTAGTAGCTACCATCAATGGAGCAGAACGCAAGTCAGAACCATAGCCTACAGAGAAAGTCTAGGCTGCGATATAGACGTTCCGAAATGAATAAAACAAGCGCTTGCTGCCTCGTTTCAGAAATCACGTTTGTACAATAAGTCGTCTTGGCTTGGTTCAAAGGTAAGCACAACAAAGTCTGTCTAGCTTTCAGTAGTCCTACAAACGGCCAAACTGGTCTAGAAAGCCTAATTATAAACCTGCACTACAGTTTGCCGCGCAAACCAAAGTGAAATCAGCTGACACGACACAGCTGACGGTGATAAACCGACTCAAATCAGTTCGCGGTTCTCAGTCATCACCACCCTTTCTTTTGCCTATGTTTCCTCGCGTGAATTTTCCCAGTGAGACTAAAGCAGTCGTTCTCAAACTTTTTCCATCATTCCCCCCTTCAGAGGGTCTAAATGCTGCCGAGCCCCCCCAGTAGGCCTACTCACGCAGACTGGTTTTGCGAACGCTGCGCAGAATCAAACAAAAGGTGACTGATGGAGATTAAACAAATAGGGACTGCAGTTGAATGCAGATTTGTGTTCATTGCCTTTGCTATCCAAATTCATGACAATTATAATATGATGTTGGTGAGGACTTTAAACTTATTGACTTATTGACCAGACAGGAAATCATTTCCTTGGGGGAAAAACCCTAAAATCAGATGTCACTTTGTCTATTTTGTTGGCCCATTTTCAACGTATAAAATAGGCCTAGGCCTACACAACAAAATACAACAAAAACCATTGAGTACAAAAACTATCAATTTGATATACAATGACATTAATTGAACAATTCAATTCCGAGAAATGAAATGAGAAAACAAAAAAGCACAAACAAGAAAGAAAGAAAGAGGCTCTGCTCTCTGTATGACACTGACACAGTGGTGTTACTTTAGATTAGATGATCCCTTTCATTATTACTATTTTCGAACAGCTTTGCATTCAAATGTTGCCGATGGAGCCAGTTTATAAGGCCTGCAAATGAGAGCAATAAGGCTGACATTGCATGAAAATGAGCATAGGCTCCACAGAAGTCCACAATATAAATGTACCCCAAAACTCCACTGTAGGATGGTGGCCAGAGGAGGTAGTGCAACGATGCTGCTCATTGAAACTGCTAGAAAGTGTATGTTGTAAATCTTGTCAAAGCTTCACTAGCGCACCATTTGTGGCCTTAGAGCGCCATCTTGTGGACAATGTGTGGTGCAGCATTAGTAATGACATCAGTTGCACCAGTTTTGTGCTTAGGAGTATGGCCAGCCTCGAGCGTGCAGGCCTATTTTGTAGGCCCATTTTCAACGTATAAAATACACAACAAAATACAACAAAAAACATTGAGTACAAAAACTATCAATTTGACTTATACAATGACATTAATTGAACAATTCAATTCCGAGAAATGAAATGAGAAACCAAAAAAGTGAAAGAAAGAAAGGCTCTGCTCTCTTTATGACACTGACACAGTGGTGTTACTTTAGATTAGATGATCTCTTTCATCATCACTATTTTCGAACAGCTTTGCATTCAAATGTTGCCGATGGGGGCGGTTTATAAGGCCTGAAAATGAGAGCAATAAGGCTGACATTGCATGAAAATGAGCATAGGCTCCACAGAAGTCCACAATATAAATGTACCCCAAAACTCCAGCAGCTGTTCAACAGGTCTGAGCAGGGGAGTCTTATTTATTTATTTATTTATTTAATGCCATTCTATTTAATGAGTGAATACTTTTTAAAACTTTATTTCACGTTTTGAACTTTTCTTATTTTATTTTTTTAATTATTTTACTGGGTGCACTGTAGGATGGTGGCCAGAGGAGGTAGTGCAACGATGCTGCTCATTGAAACTGCTAGAAAGTGTATGTTGTGATCTTGTCCATGCATCTTGCAAAGCTTCACTAACGCACCATTTGTGACCTTAGAGCGCCATCTTGTGGACAATGTGTGGTGCAGCATTAGTAATGATATCAGTTGCACCTTTGGTGCTTAAGAGTATGGCCAGCCTCAAGCGTGCAGAACGCCCGTCTTGAATGCCATTTTGAAATAGACATTTGTTTCTGCAAAACTTACTGCACTTTGGTCATAATAGTAAATATTGGTTCATTATTTTGTAAAAATGAGTGAAATATTCTGGCCACCATCCTACAAAATGCACTTTTTAAGTCAGAAACATGTCATCTTTGCATTGTTTTTGAAAGCCTAAACACTGATTCCTGTTCGGAATTGTGATATCTGTTAAATTAAAGTCATTTTGTTCTAAAAAAAAGTACCCAAAAGATGTTTCTATGAATATATTGACCCTTCCAATAATTTCTCCATGTTGCTATTATCTAAAATGGTTGACATAGCCTATATTGGGGATGTCATCATACAGGGGCATCTGCCGGGGGTCCCCCACCACTGAACATGTCTGGCAGTGGTCATTTCTCTATCAGGGGACTATGATGAACAATTTACAAGAGATTTCAAGTGGTAACCTCACCAACTGATCTAGCCCACTTTTTGGGTGCCAGTTTTACCCCCTCCTTGCCACACCTACCCGAGGGAACCCGGCAGACGTGCTGTTCCTCTATCTGGGGACCATGCCAGACATCATAGTACCCATAAAAATTGGTAACCTTCCCAACTAGGTAGACCCCCCTGGGCTCCTGGACTAATTGTTTGTTTTGCCTCTCAGCAAATATCCATAAAGTCAAATGTTACACTGAATAAGGACAAAAAAACCCAAATAACGTTAACCTAGTGCCTGCCCCAATGTCCACTTAAATTTACCTGACTCTCGCCCTCTGGTGACCTTGCTGAACGCAGCCAGATGATGTAAATCAGGTTACACTTAAATCACATTTAAAAATATCGAAATCACATGTAAATGGCTTTTTATAGCCTTTTGGAATAGAGCTCTCTCTGCGCCTCTTTGTGTGCAGTTTGACGAGCACGTATAACGAGGTCATCAATTATATCTTAATTAATCTTCTTATCGTTCATCATCATCATCATCATCATCATCATCACCACCCCGGCTGTCAACAACCGCAACGTTGATTTGCCTCGCTCATTTAGGGTATTTGATTTGAGAATACATTTGGTCTATGGACTATGAAAATAAATTTGGGTTGCTGTCAATTCCATGAATAGACTCTAACAGTCAGATGAAGAAAACAAACAGCCCACAGTAAGCCTGTTAGTAACACATAGGGTAGGGCATCACAGTGCATCACAGTCTACATTGTGCTTCTCGACGGCGGCTCTAAAGCCCCCCAGGGGGTGTTAGGGAGCCCTTTGGGGGGGGGGGGGGGGGGGGGGGGGGGGGGGGGGGGGGGGCTTCATTAGAAAAGAGCGGGGGGGGGGGGGGGGGGGGGGGAGGCGTTCAGTGAACAATTGCAGAATTGTGACAAGATGCAATATTGAAAAATGCACCTGTCGTGTTGAACACAGTTGGTAGACATTTTATCATGAATTCCTAGCACGTAATTATTTGTCGGCAAATTTGCCTTGAGACTATTGACTAACGACTTTAAACAGTATCAAAGTGAATTACATTATTGGTAACTGGACTTCTTTTCTAAGTTTGAAATCCCCTCACCCCAAGCCGACACATATATACACACCGTCACATACACATGTTGGACAATGTTTCTCCCTTCAGAATTCAGAATTATGATATGTGAGTGAGTATGATGGTACACATTCAACATATCCACAGACCTCTCAGCAACCTCACACATTCTGACACACACACACGCACACGCACACACTGGGGAATCGTTATGATTCTGAAAGGTCTGGATCAAACAACCATCTCCACACTATGTCTCCATCTCTCTACAAATTCGCACACACTCATGCACTCACGCGCACACACACACACACACACACACACACACACACACACACACACACACACACACACACACACACACACACACGGACGCTTGCATAAACGCACGCACACGCACACACACACACACACGACTGTCCCTCTCTGGTCTCCTTCATACGGCACAGAACACACACGTACACATACACACACGCACGCACGCACGCACGCACGCACACACACACACACACACACACACACACACACACACACACACACACACACACACCCAACTACCGTCCACATGCCTCTCTCCTCCACTCCATACCGCAGAGCATACACACACACACACACACACACACACACACACACACACACACACACACACACACACACACACACACACACACACACACACACACACACACACACACACACACACACGTCCCCATGCCTCTCCCTCTCTCCTCCAGTACCACACACGCACGCACGCACGCACGCACGCACGCGCACACACACACACACACACACACACACACACACACACACACACACACACACACACACACACACACACACACACACACACACACACACACACGTCCCCCATGCCTCTCCTTTGCTAGTCTCCTCTCCGTACCACACAGCACAGTACACACTTGAGTTATGCATTATGGATAGTAGGGCATATTCCGTGCCTCCAGCCAGCCAGGCATGGGAACATAGTGTGAAAATCAATTTGGATGAAGCTGTCTGTTGAATGGGGAGGGGGTTGTGGTGGTGGGTGTGAGTGTGTGTGTGTTGGGGGGGGGGGGGTCCCAGAGGTTCACTGGGTAGTCTTTTGAATGGATCTGAGTGTGTACACTGAAGTAGTTGATTTTTTACTCTTGGCATACGCTTGGTGTGGACAGCATCCAATCTATGTGAGTTTTCAACGACAGGAGGTGGGGGTCTGATCGAAGAGGTTCGTGCAGTGTTATTTTGAATGGATTCGAAAGTTTGCACCGAAAGTTTTTTTTCTCTATAGCTTATGATTTTCCACTATTTTAAGTTGACACACAGTGAGCAATAGAGGATCATCCCTCGCTATCTCCAAGAAACTTGTCAAGACTTTTCTTTATTGAATGGCTTTTTGAGTCTTTAAAGTGGAAGACTTCAACTTGTTTTAGTCATATTACCTTGCATGGCCATGGCAGTACTAGAGACGTTCTATTCAGTGGTGTAGTCTACTTTTTTTATGGTGGGTATACTGTATATTTGAGCATTTTTTGAAGTGGGTATACTGTATATATTTGTGCCATTCAAATCAATGGATCAATCAATTTTAAGTGGGTATACTGAAATCCCTGAAATTTAGAAGTGGGTATACTCTGTATACCCGCGTTCTACGTAGACAACACCACTGGTTCTATTGAACTAAGAAAATCTTTGGTAGCACATGAAAGTAAGTGTCAGCTAAGTGTTATGAAATGTAGGCCCTGCCGTGGCCTAATGGCCATGATACACAGGGCAACTTGTTGGGCAATGTTGCCAAGCAATGTTGCCGGCAACGGGCAACCAGATGAGACACAGGGCAACTTTTTAGGGCAACCAAAAACGGGCAACAGCTAATTAGATAATAGAAGAGATATTGCCAACACTTGCTGCTGTTGCTGTTGTCCTGGCCTCAGCATGTATTTCACATAACTAAGTAGACCTTTCACTTCTTTAAAATGCAAAATTAAATAGAACCTAGTCACAAGTCAATAAGTTTAGTGTTAACGGTAGAGCACTGGGTGACTATGCCGTAGACCACGGTTCGATTCTGGCCCGGGTCATTTGCCAGTCCTTCCCCGTCTCTCTCTCCCCACTCGCTTCCTGTCTCTCCTTCACAGTCACAAAATAAAGGCACAAACGCCTTAAAAATACATTTAAAGGGTAATGTAATGTAAGAAAAGGGACTTTACTCTGTATGGTAATAAGTCGATTCGGCTAAAAGTGCCGGTAAACTCTAGGGTGAGGGAGGATACGTGAATCAATTCTTGTCACTGATAGAGGAAGTAAAAAAACGGATTCTTGTCTTGATGTCCATGGTTTCTTTTGTTTTCAGTTGAATGAGACTGGGGTGCCAGTGTGTACAGGAGTGCAGGACTAATGGAGACAGTTATACGGGCAACTTCATTATGACAAATACAGGTCTTAAAATCTTGAAGTGTAAGGTGATGTAAGGGTAGGGGGGAGTAAGGAAATGTACCCTTCCCAGATTGATATAGAGGTAAAAAGGCCACATAATTAAAAATATATTTTCTTTTTTGGGGGGGGGGGCGCTTTCAACCTTTTTTTTGACAGGACGGAGGAGAGACAGGGAATGTGTAGAGAGAGAGAGAGAGATGGGGGAGGACTGGCAAATGACCCGGGCCTTGAGCGGATTCTTGTTGTAACGTCCATGGTATCTTGTGCTTTCAGTTGAATGAGACTGGGCTGAAAGTGTGTACAGGAATTCAGGAGTAATAGCGACAGTTATACGGGCAACTTCATTATAATGACAAAAAATACAGATCTTAAAATCTTGAAGTGTAAGGTGATGTGAGGTGAAGTATATTGGATACAAGTAGAGAAGCTAGGGTGAATCGATTCTTCTCAATAATAGAGGGCTAAAAATGCTATCTAGTCTCCTATCCAAGTTGTCATTTTTGAGGGCTGTGGTGTCTTTTATTTTCGAATGGAACGAGCGTATGTTGTGGAAAAAGAGAACTGAGAATGACGCTGACAGAAATGTGGCACCATAGCTGAATTGTATGTTATGTCTGCTCTCTTCTGTTGTCTGACACACACACACACACACACACACACACACACACACACACACACACACACACACACACACACACACACACACACACACACACACACACACACACACACACACACACACACACACACAGACATGTACACACACAGACTTCAACACACACACACACACACACACACACACACACACACACACACACACACACACACACACACACACACACACACACACACACACACACACACACACACACTCGCCTGAATTGCCTTTTATAGTCTGTGTCTTAAAGGACAAGTTGCCTTCACAAACATGCACCCAGCAAAACACACACACAGACACACACACACACACACACACACACACACACACACACACACACACACACACACACACACACACACACACACACACACACACACACACACACACGCACGCACACACGAACACAAGCTCATGTACACGCACACACACACACGCACACGCACACAGACAGACAGACAGACACACACACACACACACACACACACACACACACACACACACACACACACACACACACACACACACACACACACACACACCGCGTCTCTGCTCCCTGACACTATTTATGTTCAATTTCACCCCTGAGAAAATTGGGGAGCTGTTTGTAGGGAGATATAGTCAGATGCCTGTAGCAGCAGCCACAAACATAAAAGAGGAAGACGAGAAGAACGCGAGAGGAACAGAGGAGGAGAGGGGGAGAGAGAGACAGGAGGAGGAGTAGGAACACAGAACGGAATGAGAGAGGAACAGAGGAGGAGAGGGAGAGAGAGAGGAGGAGGAATGTGGTGGAGGAGAGAATAAAGCTCAAGGCTTTCTGACAAAGGGAGGAGGAGGAGGAGGAGGAGGAGAGGAGTAGTGCAGGAGAGGAAGAAGAGAGGAGTGAAGAGTGAGGAGGAGAGAGAGAATGCAGATGCATGAGGAGAGAGGGCACAAACTATCGGGCCATTTGGGACCCGAGTGACACAGATTTGAATGCAACTTATGCTTCTTTTCCACTGCCGGTTTTCTGGTAGGCCTACAGCTCGACATAGCACGACCCTGCTGCTACTTTTTGCTTTACGGTTGTCGTGTCATGTCTATATTATATATGTATATATTTGTGCTCAAGTGTTTTTGTTGTTGTTGCTGTTTTGATCATTTCTCTTTCTCTCAGAAGTTTACCTTTCCTCCTCTGAGAAGGTTCTCTCTCTCTCTCTCTCTCTCTCTCTCTCTCTCTCTCTCTGTCTCTGTCTTTCTGTCTCTCTGTCTCTGTCTCTCTCTGTCTTTCTTTCTCTGTCTTTCTGTCTTTCTCTCTCTCTCTCTCTCTTTGTCACTCCTCCTTTCCCCTTTGCCCCTTTCCTTTTTTGCTCTCTCTACATTGTTCTCCCATTCTCTCCATCTCTCTCTCTCTCCCTCCTTTTCTCTAACACTCTCTATCCCTTTCTCTCCATATTTGGCCCCACATAGAAGCTATAAATGACAATTTAGGCGGGGGCGGGGCTTATCACATCTTCCTCTCTTCAAACCATCGGGGAGGGGCCACCATCGAGAGATGTGGGGAATTCAGGTAAATTGGGCCCCTTTTCTTTTGGCATATAAGCGAATGGCCCAAAGTGGCCCAATTTACCTGAATTCACCCCTACTTTGATAGCTGTATCATTGTACGTTTCGTTAACTTTAGGTGGTGCTGCCACACTACATACAAGTAGTAGCCTACATACATAACCAGTGGAGAATTCCAAAAACCTGGTTCAGAAGTAACCCAAGTTGAGTAACCCTGATGGTATTCATAAATCAACTAAGAGCAGAGCCTGTAAATTACACATGTGGGCCGTCTATTAGCAGGTTTACATCTTCCTGTGGGTTCATTTTTACCTGACTCCCGCCCTCTGGTGTGTGAGGGAAGGGAAATCCCCCCCATTCATCTGGGGGCCCCAAGCAATTGCCTAGTTGGCTTGCAGCTTGTGACAGGCTTGTTTGGGGTGCCAGACATGGTGGACCAGTGAGGCAAAACAAGAGCGGGAGGGGAGTAGATAGAATCAAAACAAAGGGTTTTTTGGGGTTTTTTTTGTTGTTGCTATGAATAGTTCCTCCGGGTATTCACTGAGAAACTTCTGTACTTATCTGTGATAGTGCTGCTGAGCCTTTACACAGGATGTGTCCATGGGAACACAGACAACACACGCACGCATGCACACACACACACACACACACACACACCTAACACCTAACACCTAACACACAATCAACTGACTTTATGGAACACCTCCGGGTAAACAACTGTAGGAGGAGTGGTGATGATGATGACAGCCTGGTGTGGCCTCAGAGGAGTAGAGAACAGACACTGATGCCAAGAGCAAGGAGAGAGAGAGAGAGAGAGAGAGAGAGAGAGAGAGAGAGAGAGAGAGAGAGAGAGAGAGAGAGAGAAAGAGAGCGAGAGAGAGAGAGGTGATGGCATGGTAGGGCTCTAGGTCAGTATTTCCCAACCTTTTTTGTCTTGTGTACCCCCAAGCCTTTTTCGCTGTGCCATGAGTACCCCCTAAGTCAAGTTCTATATCGCTTTCTCCATCCCAATGTAACTAAGCTCCATATATTTGTTAAAATTTCATTTTTCCAAGTACCCCCTGCAGTGTGCTCGCGTACCCCTAGTGGTACACGTACCCCTGGTTGGGAAACACTGCTCTAGGTAACAGCCCCGTTGTGACAGGAGAGTTTGAACCTGCAGCAGAATACAAAACAGGTAAGGTACTTGCATTGATCCCGAGGGAAATTATGCTCATTTAAGGAAGGAGAGAGAGAGAGAGAGAGAGAGAGAGAGAGAGAGAGAGAGAGAAACGGGCAGAGACAGCAGAGAAAGAAAGAGTAAAAGAGAGAAAGAGCACTTATATTTTGCCATATTGGGCAATATGGGTTCAATGGGTGCAAAATCCTTGTTTGCCCTCCAGGGTCATCTTTAAGAAATTACTACATTATATTAGAAAACAAAGAACACAAGAATAAATACTGCTCAAATTCCCTTTGAAGGAGCCGACAGTGAGCCCCGCAGAGAGCAACCTGGCTTTGATAACCAGAAAACATTGGTTGAAAAACAAAGCCAGGTTTTAGTTTTTCTGCTTTCGCTCGTAAGGATTGTTTTTTTTTTTTTTAAGCATTGGTATTGCATTTAAAGGTCAGCTTTAAAGGTAGGGTAAATAAAGCATGTATCCAGGGGGGAATACGCTCATTTAATTCCAAAACAAACAAATGCCAGTCCATAAATTAAACAAAATAACGCTCTATGAAGATGAAAAACAACCAGAGACGTCAAAAAGAAACACGGTTTCCTTCCAACACAGGTAACTTATATCTTAGTAACTAACAACCACTATAGACCTGTGTTGTCTTATGATCAGCTGACTCTGCGCTGTTTGGATCCAATTTGTGGTGGGTTCTTGTTTTTTTTCCCCAATCTACCTCATTAGGTACAATGTAATAAATGGTATAACAGCTATGTAATACCATGTGCTAGAGTTATGTACTTACACAAACGTGAATTTACTTTTACTTTTGACTCCTCTGCAAGTGCTTTTCTGTCACCTCTAACATGCCTTAGGGTGGTGGAACAAACATGACGTTCCAATCGATTCCTCTGAAGTCACGAACTGTCTGTCAAAAATGTCCTGTAGACCATCAGTGCATGTTATCCAGACTACACTCACATACACTCACAGCCAGTGGCGGAACAATTGCACACAGGGCCCCAGGGCAAGACACTTATAGGGCCCCCTATACAGCTTGCCAAGCTCACAATAGGGCCCCCACCACCAATACGGGAGGGCCCTGGGCCCAGGGGCAAGTGCCCTGCTCGCCCTCCCTATAGCTCCGCCCCTGCTCACAGTTCAGCTGCCAAATTACAGATAGCCCTAAAAAAAATCAAACTTAGCTAACAAGCAAAAATGAAAACAAATTTCCTTTGAAGGATGTCCCATAGATAGGTCCTGGGTTTGTTAACCAGAACACTATTTAACAGAATGCCAATTTCTCTTTTTCCATTCCTAAGGTGTGTTTTTTTATCAATAAATATTGGTTAGCCTGTTGCAAGTTTGTAAGTCTGTAAGAGGGTAAACAAACTCATTGAATTAATTAAAATCTCAAACACCCTAAGGAGCCTAAACATGAAGGTCCTCAAAGAACAAATAATAAACAAGCTACCTTTCCTCTCTACCTTTCTGCTCTCCTGTCACATGTGGTAAGCAGTGCTGTAAGAAGCACACAACCTCAAGCTGACAACTGTGTAATGGGAAGGCCTTTAGCCTTGGGGTGATGAGAAAACACACAATGCTCCTCTCTATTCTTCTTAACCCCTTCCAACAGACCCTCCTCCGTTATAACCTTATTCTCAAAAAGAATGCAATGATCAAGTCTTATGTAAGGGATAACGGCCGACGAGGTGACCGGTTATACGAAATTAATGGCGAGGCGGCGGCTCCGAAGTTTGGCGACGCGCGCAGCGCGGAGACAAAGTTGCCTCCGACAAGCTCGTCGGTGGGCCCATCTGCAGTCAGAGGCTATAGGTGTTTATTTAGGGTTCTTTTTTCAAAAGTTAAGCTGACCTTTCACAAAATTGGATATTTTCAGAAATATTTGGTAAGTAATGATTTAATCCAGTGGTGTAGTCTACTTTTTTATGATGGGTATACTGTATATTTGAGCATTTTTTGAGTGGGTATACTGTATATATTTTCAAAACAATGGATCAATCAATTTTAAGTGGGTATACTGAAATCCCAGAAATTTAGAAGTGGGTATACTCCGTATACCCGCGTTCTACGTAGACTACACCACTGATTTAATCCTTACTGCTCTGACCAGATTAGGTTGTCAAGATCAAAGATTCATGAGTTTATTGCCATTGTCAAAAAGGCAACGCAATTGGGTTTGTTAACCACTAAAGATGGCTAGTAATTCAAAATGGCGGGCATGGATGGAAGAAATCCACCTATTCATGTACATCAGTGGTTCTTCACCTTTTTGCCATAAAGCCCCCCCTGACTTGCACCCAAGACGACCTGCGCCCACCACTGAACCCACATTTCTGCTCGTATACAGCCTACCAAAATTGCAATGCCTCCTTCTCCAGGCTACAATGCCTCCATGACTTTAGGCCAAGATGGGGAATCAAAAATACCTTCTAACTTTGTTATGAGTCATTGGGAAATTGTTGGCCTAAATATAATGTTTACAAGTACAGTTTTGGTCACAACAGACAAAATTCCAGGAACATCTTGCAATCTCCGGTGCCCCTTTGGGGCGGCCTGGACCCCAGGTTAAGAACCGATGATGTACAGCAGGCGTATTCAATTAAAAGCCAACGAGGGCCAGTTTTTCAAATTCCCTCCAGTGAAGGGGGTGAACCAAGAGCAGCACAATGTTTGAGGTTAGGGTGCGAAACAAGTGGATAGCTTTCACGACAGAACAGATATTCGCTTCTCTATTTCTTGATAGGCTTAGGATGGTCTATATAACTGTTTTAGGTAAGATTTCGCTCTAACATGAATGCATAGAAGACCAACCTGAAGTGTTAGTGATCGCAAATTACAGCCACAGATAACACACATATTTGTTTTCATTTTGTTTTGACCTTATGGGGGGAGGGGGGGGGGGCAGAACCTTGCCATCCAAGGGCCGCATCTGGCCCCAGGGCCGCCATTTGAATAGCTCTGATGTACAGCATGAAAAGTGCAGTAATAATGAGCGAAGTCATAATGAATTTGGGAAGGGGGAGCACCTCCAATGTTTCTGTGGTGGGAACACACGCAACGTTCCTCTCGATTCTTCTCAAGTCACGAACTGTTCCTGTCTGAAGCTCTGTAGACCAGCAGTGCGTTTTGGCTGCTATCCAGACTCATTATCAACACCTCCCTTTTCTTTCACACACACACACACACACACACACACACACACACACACACACACACACACACACACACACACACACACACACACACACACACACACACACACACACACACACACACACACACACACACACACACACATGCGCATGCATGGGTGCACACACACACACACACACACACACACACACACACACACACACACACACACACACACACACACACACACACACACACACACACACACACACACACACACACACGTGTTAGGCTACACTGCCAACATTAAATGTCCCTTCTCCTCACTTCCTTGTTGTTCACGAGAACACTGTGAGAAAAGGCTATAGGTGTGATATTATATAGAGGTGGAGGAGGAGGGGGGAAAGAAGAGGTGGACGAGGAGGAGGAGGACGGAGAAGAGAAGAGGTGGAGGAGGACAGAGAGAGAAGAGGAGAGGTGGAGGAGGAGGAGGAGGGAGAGAGAAGAGAAGAGGAGGAGGAGGAGGAGAGAGAGAGAAGAGAAGAGGTGGAGGAGGAGGAGGAGGAGGAGGAGGGAGAGAGAAGAGAAGAGGTGGAGGATGAGGAGGAGGAGAGTTAGACGAAGAGGACAAACACTGTTTGTGAAAAAGCTAGGTGTGATATTTTGGCCGCTTCAAAAGAGAAGATGACAAAGAGGAGGAGGAAGAGAGGAGGAGAGGTGGAGCAGAGGAGCTGCTATGAGGCAAGAGAGGATGAGGATAAAGGGGAGGAGAATAGGCGAGGAGAAGAAGAGGAAGAGGGGAGGAGAGAGAGAGAAGAGAGGGGAAAAATGGATAAAGACAAATAGTTAGAGATATAGAGCATGAGTGAAGTTGTAGGTCTAAATAAATGATAGAAGTCTGCAACACTGTTACAGTATTTGCCTACTGCTTGAACACTATAGGCTGATGCTTAGACCAAAATAGCATATTGTTAAGTTGTTGGTAACATAACTTAAACACAGTGTGTCCGTACCTTAAACAAAAGTTCTGCTTAACACTGTAGTAGCAATTCAGCAACACACATTTTGCTTTATGCTACACACTTACTCATGGTCACTGCACACTTTTTCCTTCAAAAGACACTCCATTAAAAAATGAACACTCATCATATCATTGGGAAAACACATCTGTTAAAAAACAAAGCACACTGGATGTATGACAAGATTTAGGCACAAACAATAAAACACATGCTATCAAAATGAACCACTATTCTGCCAGTGACAAAGTTGCATTCTTTATATTACATTGCACTTATTTTATTTTGCATTTATTTGTTTTACTTTGATTGCTTCTTTGCTAAATTCACACCTTCCTACACTCAAACAAAACAAAACAACAAATATCACAAAGGTACTAAAAGAGTAGAATATGGAGTATACAGTACAGGACATTACAGTTTTTGCCTACTGCTTAAACACTATAGGCAGATGCTTAAACCAAAGTAGCATATCGTTAAGTTGTTGGTGCATAACTTAAACACTTATTGCTTGACTTTAAACAAAAGTCAAGCGTTACACTTTCATACCAGTTTAGCAAGGCACTTGCTCCTTTACGCAACACACAGACTCCCGCTGTCTACACACAATTTCATACACAAGACACTTTGTTCAAAAGTAAAATCTCAGAGTGTCATTGTGAAAACACATCTGTTAAAAAAACAAAACACACTGATGTATGACAAGATTTAGACACAGACAATAAAACACATGCTTTCAAAATTGAACACTATTCTGCCATGTTACAAAGTTGCATGCTTTATATTACATTGCATTTGTTTTATTTTGCATTTATTTGTTTTACTTTGATTGCTTGTATGCTAAACAAGGCAAATAGCACAATGGTAAAGTGTAGAATATGGAGTATGGCATTGACTGACTCACGTACTGTAAAACCAAGCCTGATACATGCCGCCAAGAGTAGCCTTTTGTCTTCATCATCACATGTTAGGTAATGTGAACATGATAGTTTGTAGAAATAGTGTCATTTTCAGAACACTACCAAGCAAGCACTTGAGCAAACTGACTGAACATGATATAATTTTGATGATGTCATGTAGATGTCAGCTGCATAGTGTGTCTGTGGAAATGTATTGTATTCTGTGAATACCTCATACCTCATAACCAAACAAAGTAGCCTATATTGACTATGATTGTCATTACAGCATGTTGACGTAACCCCATATTTATATCATATTTAGATGTTTGAACATTTGTGAATATAACCAATACACAAAAAAGGTAGCCTACATAAGCTCACCTAAACACTGTTGCATTTAGAGTGATGTACTGTTTGAGATATATTTTGCTTTGGTTTAATGTCCTGTACTGTAAGGTGCAGTTTTGTAATGTACAGTATTGAATTTTGGGGTCTTGTGAAAATGTACATTCTGTGAGACTGAATAGACTGCGGCAAAAAGAAAGACTGCTGTGTTTAGTATAAAGCAGACAACTGTTTTAAAGTTGATCTAATTTGTTTTCTCATTTGGTGCTTTTGTGTGTCTTTTGACATGAAAGTGAAGTTTTGACAAAAGATTGTAGTGTTTTTATGGCAATGTTTATGCTTTTATAGCAGAGCTTCATGTTGCCATATATGTGAAGGGTTTATCTCCAAGTGTTGAGAGTAATTGGCTTGTGTGTAGAGTTTTGACTCTATGAGCCAAATTTTGCAAATTGTGTGCAAGCAGTCGGCAAAAACTGTAAACCGAAGCAAAATATATCTCAAACAGTACATCACTCTAAATACAACAGTGTAGGTGAGCTTACGTAGGCTACCTTTTTTGTGTATTGGTTATATTCACAAATTTTCAAACATCTAAAAATATGGGGTTACGTCAATATGCTGTAATGACAATCATCATTGACAATCAAGTCAATATAGGCTACTTTGTTTGGTTATGAGGTATGAGGTATTCACGAAATACAATACATTTTCACACTATGCAGCTGAAATCTACATGACATCATCAAAATTATATCATGTTCAGTCAGTTTGCTCAAGTGGTCTTGCTTGGTTGTGTTCTGAAAATGACACTATTTCTACAAACTATCATGTTCACATTACCTAACATGTGATGATGAAGACAAAAGGCTACTCTTGGCAGCATGTATCAGGCTAGGTTTTACAGTACGTGAGTCAGTCAATGCCATACTCCATATTCTAGGCCTACACTTTAGTACCATTGTGCTATTCGCCTTGTTTAGCATACAAGCAATCAAAGTAAAACAAATAAATGCAAAATAAAACAAATGCAATGTAATATAAAGCATGTAACTTTGTAACATGGCAGAATAGTGTTCAATTTTGAAAGCATGTGTTTTATTGTCTGTGTCTAAATCTTGTCATACATCAGTGTGTTTTGTTTTTTTAACAGATGTGTTTTCAAAATGACACTCTGAGATTTTACTTTTGAACAAAGTGTCTTGTGTATGAAATTGTGTGTAGACAACTGGAGTCTATGTGTTGCATAAAGGAGCAAGTGCCTTGCTAAACTGGTATGAAAGTGTAATGCTTACTTTTGTTTAAAGTCAAGCAATAAGTGTTTAAGTTATGCACCAACAACTTAACGATATGCTACTTTGGTTTAAGCATCTGCCTATAGTGTTTAAGCAGTAGGCAAAAACTGTAAGATATATTTTGCTTCAGTTTAATGCCATGTACTGTAAGGTGCAGTTATGTAATGTACAGTATTGAATGTTTGTTTTAAAAGACTAACGAAAAGAAAGACTGCTGTGTTTTGTATAAAGTAGATAACTGTTTTCACATTGATCTAATTTGTTTTCTCATTTGGTGCTGATGTGTGTCTTTTGACATGAAAGTGAGGTTGTGACAAAAGGTTGTTGAGTTTTTATGGCAATGTTTAGGTTTTGATAGCAGAGATTCATGCTGGCATATATGTGAAGGGTTTATATCCAAGTGTTGAGAGTAATTGGCTTGTGTGTAGAGTTTTGACTCTATGAGCGAAATTTTGCAGATTGTGTGCAAGCAGTAGGCAAAAACTGTAATGCTCCCAGTGATTTATTTGCACGACGTTTCGGACCTTCGTCCTTTTTCAAGAGTAACCTTGCATTTGAAAAAGGACGAAGGTCCGAAACGTTGTGCAAATAAATCACTGGGAGCATTAACAGTGTTGCGGACTTCTATCATTTATTTCAGTTACTCTATTTTGTCCAGCACCTGTACCACTGATGTGCGCGCATTCTCTACCTTCTTAAGTTGTAGGTCTACTCATGATGATAGAGAAAGACTCAAGGCAGGCTCACACTACATGACTCCCGATTTTGTGTCCGATTTTGACGTCGGGTTGCAGTGCACACATAACTCTTTGAGTGCCATGGACTTGAAAACGAGTCTTTTCAGAATGTATTTCACAGTGCCACAGACTTGATATCAAGTCAATTGCGTTTTTATATGGGGGGTGGGGCCTAACACGTTGATCTGGTATGTTAGTTTGTTGTTCACATGGACAAAGAACTCAATTTTTTATCGCTCTTGAAAAATCACTCAAACGTTGAAAAAAGCCTGGCAACCCCCTGGTCTGAATTTGAAAATGGCTGGCACTCAATGAGATAAAGAGAATCGCAGCTGTTAATCTTATCCCTGATCGTAACCACCCCAAGACAATGCCAAGAATCAAACAGTGTTTGATTTCTGCGATTCGCGATTGGCGACTCTTTGAGCTGCCAAAATTCTATCTTAAGGGCTGTCCACACAGGCGAGGAAAGCGGATTTCCGCAAAAGCGGAAAGCGAAAATGCGAATATTGCGGAAAGCGAAAAAAACGTCCACACCGGCGAAAAACATTTGCGGAGCGATTTTTCAGTTTTCCGCGTTCTATTTCGCTCTGTTTCCGCGATTGTCCGTCTGCGTGAATGCAAAGGGCCACTTCTGAAGATAAAGCGAGCAATGATGATATTGTCTGATGCTTTATTGCACCGTCAATGGCCTGTACCTGTTAAGGATGCCGAGACACGTGAGCCTGAAGGCAAATGCCAAATTCAACATCCATGACGCCCTTATTATCATTTACTTGCAGCAAAAAAGTCAACAATTCTGGAATAATAGGCTGAAATGTTAAGCACAACTTCGGTTTTGCCCTTTCGGAGACGGATCTGAAGGAAATGCACTTTAAGTCTGCTCGCTGCCTAACTCCCCACTCAACAAGTCAACAAGAAATCTGTAGTGCAACAAAGCCAGTTAGGCCTATCCATGATGTTTAATGTAGGCAGAATCCTTTCAAGCCGTGCTGACCAACGTGGTCATATGTCTGCACATTCCGTTGCATTCCTCTTCATACAGAGAAGGAATGGCTTGCTGTCGTCTCAACCATTCGACCCCCTGATCCCCCGAAAATATGAGTTGGGAAATGTTGAAGGGGTCTCTAAATTATTGGCAAAATTATGTTTTTTATTCATATAGAAATCGTGTGTAGGCTAGGGGTTGTATTTGCATACATTAAGTCACAAAGAGTCGTGTTTAGGCTGCTACATAAGTTAAAATAAACCGATGCGACAACGAACATGTCATCTTGCGCAACAGAAAGCCGTTGCGCGCCCCGAGAAATAGATAGCCCATTAAAAAAAACTAGCCTATGTGTGACCAGGTGTAGGCTAATGTTTTATTGTTCTATCTGTTTTATGCACACACGCACACATACTCCCTCCTAGCGGATGGAGCACTGATGAGTGGACACGTTTGGGTTTTCATGAAACAGAAGCCCGAGGAAGAACAGGTGGAGGATAAATGAAGGGGGGGGGGGGGGGCTACAGTCGTTTTCACGTGGAGCGCTGAGAAGACGCGCGAGCTGTCTCATAGGGTATTTTGTAGAGAGCATAGATGCTCTAGCCGTGGCTCAAGGCTACCATGTCAGTTGTTTACATGGGTGCATAGAGTAAATGCCCTAGTTACAACCGTTTCCACCGAAGCCAGAAGTTACTGCGGTCGTGCGTAACTGCACTTCCGACAAAAGGTAACCTCTGGAATATTTTGGAGAGCATACAAGTCCCCAAGGACAGTTAACGGCGCAGTGACTGGCGCTCATGACTACAAGTAACATTACACCACTATCTATAGCCTACTTCTAACAAAGTTTGCAAACATGGTCGCCCCATAGCCTACATTGCTGGCGGGACTTCCTTCTCCATATAGGCCTCCCTAGTATCCCATATTCTGCTGTTATTTGATGACGCCAAAGTCACTGCACGTGAAACTGCCAGCTTACCAGCGGAATTGCGCAGTGGCACAGTGTAGGCTATATGTGACTAGTAGGCTAATGAAGCATTTAAATGTTGGGAATATTCTGACGAGTGTGCTATGAAAATGTTTACAACTCCTCAGAACTACTGTTTTTAATCAGTTAAGTTTAAGCTGGGACTATCAGCGTGCACACACAAGCGCGCGCGCGCACACACACACACCTTCTATCTCTCCCTCTCCTTTGACTTGCGCTGCTGTCTCAACCGATGAGAGACATAGCCTATTTCATTAGTGTTATTTATAGCCTACGTTCGCTGTGGAAATATAACGCGAAGCCTTTCTTCGTGCTTGTCATTGTATTGACCAGCTACTTTCAATAGGCCTTCTCCACGATGCAAATGCGCGCGTCGGCTACACGGATGATACCTGAAATGTTCATTAGATATGAAATATCCTAAGTGGTTACAAGAGGTCCGTGGTGGTAGCCTACTCTCGCTACGGGGTCCACGACCGCACAAGTTGTGCTCCTGCTTTCGAGATCTGCGCTGCCTCTCGGACAGACCCACACGCGCAAGTGCCCGACACAGATCACACAGCAGTCCTTTTCACCACCTCGTGAAGTGTTTAGACAATTTAATCTCGCTTGGAATAAGTGTAATGTAATCAGAAAGCGTAAGACATCCGTTGGACTCCTTTGCACGCAACAAGTTTTGAAATTATTTCTTAACGGTTATTTTTGCAGTTAGTCTATGCAAACAGTCCTTCCGCGCTCCCCCACCATCATTCGCCACTTCGAGCTCAGTTTGAGAACTGCGCTGGAGCTGATGTCACTGTCAAGTCAGTGTCTGATTGGCCAAACCCCGTTTTTCGCTTGCGAAATCCGCCGTCAAAACAGACAGATTTGTTATTTTTTCTCCGCTGCGGATTTTCGCTTTTCGGTGTGCACAGAGTAATTAGAATACATTTGTTTGTTAATTTTGCGAATTTCGCAGCGAAAATCCGCGCGGAAATTCCGCTCGGTGTGGACAGTCCTTTAGAATGTCGCAAACAATGAGGAAATCTTGGGAGTAGCGCTCCAACGATTGTCGTAAGGGGGGTTTTCAGCTGAGAATCGGGTCGATAGTCGTGTAGTTTGAGTCTAACTTTAGGGGTTATGCAAGACAATAAAGGTTGAAAAACGCTGTTTTTTATTCATTTTTATTTAATAAAAAAAAAAAAAAATTGGGGGGGGGCGTTGCTTTCATTAGGATAGTACAGTGAGGAGTAGGACCGGAAACGAGTGGGAGAGAGAGATGGGGGAGGACTGGGAAATGACCTCTGGCCGGATTCAAACCCAGGTCCCCGGCATAACAGGGCAGTGCCTATTGTTTGAGCCACGACTGGGCCAAAAGTTATCATTATTGTGCTGTGTGAACTTCCAGCCAACCAAACAAGACTTTAATTTTTAAAAATGTAAAATAATGTAGAGGGTGCTTTAACCTCTGCATAAGAATCCTTAGCTAAGCATCGTAAAGGTTATTAACTTATTTCCAATAGGCTACCATCTACAGTTTTTTCCCACAACTGCACATCTCTCTCTCTCTCTCTCTCTCTCTCTCTCTCTCTCTCTCTCTCTCTCAATTCAATTCAATTCAATTCATAGAAGCTTTATTAGCATGACAAAAATATTTTGTATTGCCAAAGCATTGGTTGAAGATACGTACATTGGTAATGATAATATAATGAAGTAAGTGTTAAAACAAACACACAAATGAATGCTTGCAATTGCATGGAAAATATCAGCAAGAGAAAAAAGCAAACAGAAACGTGTGTGTGTGTGTGTGTGTGTGTGTGTGTGTGTGTGTGTGTGTGTGTGTGTGTGTGTGTGTGTGTGTGTGTGTGTGTGTGTGTGTGTGTGTGTGTGTGTGTGTGTGTGTGTGCATAGTGTGCATAGTGTTCATAGTGTGTGTGTGTATGTGTGTGGGGGGGTAGTGGCTTTTGTGGTGTCTATTCAATGTCCCTCTGTCTATGGCATGCACTGACATATTTGGCAGCAAGCGTTGCTGTCTGCCCTTGTTGTCCCAGTAGGATAGATAATGTTTTATCTGTATTCAGATCTGGGAAACCCGGGATTACTTGGTTAAATTTATTAAAATGCGCTTCTCTAATTTTTGAATATTTGTCGCATTGGAGAAGGAAGTGCGCCTCTGTCTCGACCTCACCTGTCGTGCAGTGAGCACATATCCTTTGCTCTCTTGGCAGCCATGATTGTCGTCGTCTGCCTTTTTCGAGAGCAAGGCTGTGGTCACTGAGTCTGTATTTGGTCAGGATCTGCCGCTGCTTTATATCTCTGACAGTAAAGAGATATTCTTCCAGTTCATAATTTGTTTTGATAGTCCTATAACATTCTAATTTGCTTTGGGTTTTGGTTTCATTTTGCCAATGGTCCAGATATTTATCTTTGCAGTTTTGTATAATTTTGTTTACATTTAGTTTGGAAGCAGTGCTTGTCTGAGAGATGTCAGTATGTGTTGGATGGGGGTCGGTTAGTCTCAGTACAAGCTGACATAGGTGACTCTTTTCGGGGTTCAGAGCTTGGGATTTTGCTGCCTCAGAATGCAGCGTGTCTGTGGGACTTGTTTGGAGGTGCATCCAGAATTTTAGAGCTCTCTTTTGTATGTGGATTGTCAATGGATATCTTCCCAATTCTGCCCTACATGCATTTGTTGGTGTCTTCTTTTGAATTTTTAGGATCAATCTACAGAATTCTGCATGAAGGGTTTCTATAGGATGCTTGTCCCATCTAGTGTAGCTGTGTTCACTGAGTGGACCCCATATCTCACTTCCGTACAGCGCAATAGGCTGAATTACACAGTCAAATATTTTGCACCATATCCTGATTGGTATGTCTATGTTCCAAAATTTTCTTCTAATTGCATATAGAGCTCTGCGAGCTTTGTCTTTTAGGGCATTCACTGCCAGGCAGAAACTGCCTGATGGAGTAATGGGTAGGCCAAGGTAGGTGTACTTCATTGTGTGATCTAGGCTGGTGCTACCTAGATTGAAGTGATATCTGGCTTCCTGACATCTGGGCTTCTTTTGGAATACCATAATATTGGTCTTTTTTAGGTTTACTGTCAGGGCCCAGTTCTGACAGTAATTTTCTAGTAGGTTTAGTTGTTGTTGTAGTCCCTCTGGTGTAGGAGACAACAGCACCAAGTCGTCTGCATAGAGAAGACATTTGACTTCTTTGTCCAGTAGGGTGAGGCCAGGGGCTGTACACTGTTCCAGCTGCATTGCCAGTTCATTAATATATATATTAAACAGCGTTGGACTGAGGTTGCAGCCCTGTCTCACTCCTCTATGCTGAGGGAACGACTCAGTGCTATTATTGCCAATTTTCACTGAATTTTTGTTTTTGGAATACATTTCCTTTATTAATTGATATACTTTACCCCCTACACCACTTTGTAAAAGTTTATAATATAATCCTTCGTGCCAAATTGAGTCAAAAGCTTTTTGAAAGTCTACAAAACAAGCAAATATTTTCCCTCTTTTTGTTTGGTGTACATATTTAGTGATTAGGGTGTGTAGGGTGTAAATGTGGTCCGTAGTGCGGAAGTTTGGGAGGAAGCCTATTTGACTTTTGCTGAGGACATTGTGCTCTTTAAGGAAGGCTGCAATCCGGTCATTAAGGATGCTGCTAAACACCTTCCCTAGACTGCTGTTAACGCAAATGCCTCTGAAATTATTGGGGTCCAATTTATCTCCGTTTTTATGTATGGGTGTAATATACCCTTTGCTCCAGATATCAGGATAGCAGCCAGAGGTTAGGATGGTGTTGAATAGTTTGAGTATGGCCCTTTGCAGCTCAGGAGTGCTGTTTTTAATCATTTCTCCTCTAATGTTATCGGGGCCACAAGATTTATTCGCTTTTAGATGTTTAATTTTGCATTCGAGTTCAAATTCAGTTATTGGGAAGTCTAGAGGATTTTGGCTATCTTTAATTGTGTTTTCAAAGGATATTAACTTTTCTCTGATTGTTTTGTAATTTGAATGTAGTTCATGGGGAGGGATCTCTTTGAACAGAGTTTCAAAATGTGCTTTCCAGATTTCACCATCTTGTATTGGTAAGTCTGGGGACTTTGTTTTACTCAAACCATTCCACACCTCCCAGAATTGATTAGTATTTAAAGATTCTTCAATTTTGTCAAGGGTTGTGTTGGTGTAGTTTTGTTTTTTCTTTCTCAGCAGCCATTTGTAATGTTTAAGTGTGCCGTGATAGTCCTTTCTAAAATTTGCATCATCAGGGTGGTGATGTTTCAGATTTGACAGTAGCCTCAATTTTTTCCTAATTTGTTTGCATTCATTGTCAAACCATACTTCTTCGATTTTATTTTTCACTGGCTTTTTGTTACTTTTTTTCATGCCTGCTGTATGTGCTGCTTTGAGGAATATCCTGTTCAGCTCCTCGGTGGCATTGTTGACACCTTCTTCACTGATTTCGAAAACTTTTGAGTTATAGCACTCAATAGTGCTTTTTAATTTGGCAGAATTTAGAGCATTCAGAAATTTTTCAGGACTATCTTGGGTCCACTTGTATGGCTTGTTGATCTTAATTAACCTGATTGGTTCCGTGTGTGGTTGATGTGCAATTTTTAGAAAGACATTAATTTGGTTATGATCTGTGAGTGGAGTTTGCTGCCTGACAGTGAATGCCCTGAAGGAGTTGGGGTCCAGGTCAGTGACTGCGTAATCAACTACACTAAATCCAAGGGGTGAACAACATGTAAACCTCCCTAAAGAGTCACCTCTGATCCTGCCATTAAGCATATACAGACCTAAGGTTCGACAGAGGTGCACTAATTCCTTTCCATTTTTGTTGATGACATGGTCAAGACTGTTTCTCTGGAGAAGGTTTGGTGAGAGGTGCAAGTGGTTTTGACCAAACACATGGATATTACCTTGTGTGTCAAGGAAGTCGGTGTCGCTGCCAGTTCGGGCGTTAAGGTCCCCACACAGCAGCACATTTCCCTGGGCCTGGAAATGGCTGATGTCTGTGTAAAGGTTGTTCATATATTCTTCTTCATAGTATGGGGAGTCAATTGGGGGGATATATATGGCACACAGGTACAGGTTGTTTGTTAGCATCCCACTGTTACTTTTTAATTCAACCCAACAGTGTGATTTTCCAGTTTGGGTGATTGAAATGTGGTTGGCCAATTTTTCTCTGTACCACACCAAAATTCCTCCAGAGTCTCTACCATGATTTACATTTTTGTTTTTAAGTGAAGGGATTACAATTTCGTGGTACCCTTTGGGACAGTGGGTCTGTATGTCAGTGCGACACCATGTTTCGGTGAGGATAAGAATGTCAACATTTTCAATATTTTCCAGAAACTCTGGCTGAATACTCTTAATGCCAAAAGTAGAGGAGTAGAGTCCTTGAATGTTCCAGCAACTAATATGTAATGTGCTCATTATTATTGTATTGTTTTAAGGAGTTGGACCAAATGTATGGACAGAAGTTAAGAAAGTTTAGATCTAAGGTAGTAAACAGTGTGTGTAAAAACAATATAAAAACAATAGAACAGACCTTCTTCTGTAGAGAGTTGGGGTGTAGTTCCAGAGTTGGAGTCGGGGTATGTTTTTTCATGCGCTGTATGACTCTGTGCTGTATATTTGGGGGTGGGGGTGGGGGAGAGAGTGTGTGCGCATGTCTGTTGTGTGTGTGTGTGTGTGTGTGTGTGTGTGTGCGTGAGAGAGAGAGAGAGAGAGAGAGAGAGAGAGAGAGAGAGAGAGAGAGAGAGAGAGAGAGAGAGAGAGAGAGAGAGAGAGAGACAAGAATCGTGTGTGTGTGTGTGTGTGTGTGTGTGTGTGTGTGTGTGTGTGTGTGTGTGTGTGTGTGTGTGTGTGTGTGTGTGTGTGTGTGTGTAAGGGTGGGGGGGTTTGTTTGTGTATGTGCGCATATGTCTCTAGACGATGTAGAGTGGAGAGAGTTAGAGTGTGTATATGTGCGTGTGTGTTGGGGTGTGGTTTTGTGGTGGTGGCTAGGGGGAGGGGGGGATTCAGGGCCGGTGACATTTGGGATGTGGATTACCTGTCACCCAGCAGTTTCTTGCATAGCAGTTGGAGAATGTTCTTTATTTCCCCCAGTTTTGTGGCCTGGTGAGGTGTTGGGCCTGGGTCCAAAGGATGAGCTGCGGGGCCTGTTCATCTGGGGAGATGTTCCTGTAGAGGTGATTGTGGCCCTTTTCAACGGGCATGGGCGGCTGGTTGCCCCGTTTTGAAGATTGGGGGGGCTGTCGGTGTGTACACTGTCCATCTGCCGTCTGGTGTAGTCATGGTCCCGTAATGTATATTGGGGAGTGGAGGTGGTGGTGGTGGGGGGGTAGGTAGCAGTGTGTGTGTGTGTGTGTGTGTGTGTGTGTGTGTGTGTGTGTGTGTGTGTGTGTGTGTGTGTGTGTGTGTGTGTGTGTGTGTGTGTGTGCGCCTGTGTCTGTGTCTGTGTGCGTGTGCATGTGTGGGTGTGAGCACGTGCCTGTGCCTGTGTGTTTTGTGCGTGCGCGTGCCTGTGTGTGGGAGAGAGGGAGAGAGAGAGTGTATTTGTGTGGGCATGTACAGTGTGTATGCATGTGTGTCTTAGTGTGTGGGTGTGTACATGTGTGTGTTGTGTGTGTATGTGTGTGCATGGATGTGTTCTGTATGCGTGCGCCTGTGTAATAAAAAGAGAGAGAGAGAGAGTGTGTGTGTGTGTGTGTGTATGTGTGTGCGTGTGTGTGTGAGTGCGTGTGTGTGTGTGCGCGGGTGCATGCCTGTGCAGGCGAGCATGTTGGGGGTGTAGGAGAGTGTGCGTGTGTTGGAGTGTGGTTGTGTGGTGGTGGGTGGGAGGTGTTTAGGGACAGTGGCATTGGGGTGTGGATTACCTGTCACCCAGCAGTTTCTTGCATAGCAGTTGGAGAATGTTCTTTATTTCCCCCAGTTCTGTGGCCTGGTGAGATGTTGGGCCTGGACCCAAAGGTTGAGCTGCGGCACCTGCTGCTGCTGCGTAGCTTCGGGGCCTGTTCATCTGAGGAGATGTTCCTGTAGAGGTGATGGTGGCCCTCGAGGAACGTGGGTGGCTGGTTGCCCTCTTTTGGTGCCTGGTCGAAGATTGGGGGATTGTCAATGTGTCCGCTGTCTGTTCACTGGAGCGTGGGTGGTCAGCTCCTCTGTTGTGGTTCAGGTTGGGGGGGCGGGGGGCTGTTAGCGTGCCCAAAGGAGCATGTTGGCCTCGTCGAGATGGTGGGAGTGGAAGTGGGAGTAGTGGAGGATGCCTTTGGTGGGCGTGAGGTGGAATGTTTGATTTGCGGTCCAGGGCAAAGTCTTTAAGGGACTTCGCAAATGGTCCTACGCAGTCCTTGTGGAGGTGGATGCCGTCGTATGTGTCTGCTAAGCTGATGGTGGGGTGATGGGCCATGTGCACATTTGGTAGGGCAGAACATCCTTGGAAGATGCCAGCGTTGATGCTGTTGATCACGTAATGAGGGACGTCGTACCGTGGCAGGAGCGCTGACACCACGACACGTGCCCTCGGGTGGATGTCTCTGGCCTTCTTTGCGACACTGCATACTGCTTCTGCAGTGTCTCGATGAAGCGAGTGGATATCATTGGTGCCAGTGTGCACGACGATTACATCTGGACATCCCAATGGATCTCCATCCAACATTTTCAGGGCCTGCCCTGTTGTGCTGCAGGGCTTCAGGGTTACTTGGTGTCCTGGGAACAGCCTTGTGGGGTCAATACATTTCCTGTTTGAGTCCATTAGCAGAACAATTTTGGCTGTTGTAGATGGTTGGTTGTGGGGGGTAGTCGATGTGTGTTCTGCCGTTTCAGGGAGTTTTTCTTGTGTAGGTGGCTGATTTTGTGGGGCAGTTTGTGTGGATGGTGCCGGGAGACAGGCTGTGTGAGCGCTGCAGGGGGGTGGCGCAGGAGTGTGGGTGTGGTTGTTCATCAGGTGGGCTCTCAGCTCATGCAGTTGCACTTCGTTGTTTTTTGTGTGAGCTCTTAGCTCACACAGTTGTTGCCGGAGCTCTTGGTTCTCATCCTGTGCTGCTTTCAAGGCACTCCTGAAGGCAGATGTGACGGTGCCCATCTCGCCTCTCAGCTGGTTGACCTCCTCCCTGAGCTGCTGAGCTGACACTTGAAAATATTCCTCTCTCTCTCTCTCTCTCTCTCTCTCTCTCTCTCTCTCTCTCTCTCTCTCTCTCTCTCTCTCTCTCAATCTCCCCCTCTTAGTCACATAATCATACTCCATCATATTTTTTTATGTGTAGTTGTGTGGAGAAAAAGTGTGTGTAGCAGCTCAAGGTTTTGGGAGAGTACTTCAAAACATTGCATACATTTAAGGCACATCCGTATTGTATACAAGTGGTCTGGTAAGTCAAGAGCCAAGTCAAATCATAGTGATGACAAGATCTTGAGGACACTGTAGGTAGGCAGCGACAATGATTACATCTCTGTGACCTGAGAGAGAGAGAGAGAGAGAGAGAGAGAGAGAGAGAGAGAGAGAGGCAGACGGCTGTGAGCAAAGTGCTCAAAATTGTGTGCTGAGCTGACACTTGAAAATATTCCTGGCTATACACGTGATGTGAAGACACGTAGCCAGCAGCAGAGAGAGAGAGAGAGAGAGAGAGAGAGAGAGAGAGAGAGAGAGAGAGAGAGAGAGAGATGCACTTGAAGCTTCCTGTCCACAAAGACATACAGTAGATGGTGCGTCATCTATAGTCCTTCAACACACCTTTGAAAGCCAAGAGTGAAGGCAGGTAGACATTCTAGGCCTAAGGCTAAGAACAACACAAACGCGCGCACGCACGCACACACACCTCACATAGACACAGACAAAACATAAAGGCACAAAGACACATAACAACACACACAAGCTAAGGGCACTACACTGTAGCAAAGGGGAGAAGAGAAGCCCCGTTGGGACTCAACCGCAGGCCCTCTCAGAAGAGGATAAAGAGGAGGAGAAGCAGGAGAAAAAGAGAGAAGAGGTGAAGGAGAAGAAGGAGGCGAAGAGAGAAGAGGGGAGAGGAAGAGAGGAAGAGGAGGAGGTGCTGTGAAGAGAGAGAGAGAGAGAGAGAGGGGGAGAGAGAGAGACAGAGACAGAGAGAGAGCTGAGAGCATAGCGTTGAGCCTTGTGTGCTAACACTTGAAAATATTCCAGGCTATACACGTGATAGGAAGACACGTAGCCAGCAGCAGCAGGTAGATATTCTATGTTTTGTTCCGAGGCCGTCTGCATGAAAAATGTGAAGAATATCAGAAACAACATATGTGGAGCTCGTGGCACAAATCGAAGGGGATCGAAATATCATTTTAATACCGCCATTGGATTACATGCTACGATTTTCGGCTAAAAACGCTGTTGAGGTCCCATGAAATCGGGGGAAGTGACGTCACTTTCAAGCTCTATTTAGGATAGGAGGAGGGGAGAGGAGGAGAAAGTAAAAGGAGAGGAGAAGAAGGAGGAGGATGAGAGGAGAGGAGGGGAAGAGAAGCATAGGAGGCCCTAGTCCTTCTGAGGTACCATGCTATACAGGGGCTCTGATATCTACAGCAAGAGCCAGGCTCATTGGCATGACAGCCATAGCATACCAACAAATCCATAGTGAAGGCCACTCGGATTTACACTTCAAGAGCTCTTGTTACGTATTCATGTTACAGGGCTGTACTGCGACCAAAACCAGGCCTAGGCATTTTTTTGCGTAAACAGGCCCCTCACACGGTCGCCTTGATTTTCTACGCTATTATGATTTTGTTCAGTTCAGTCAGTTCAGTGTCTATATCAACCCATTGACGCCTAAGGCACCTGCAAAAAAGGGTGCTGATTGCCTGAGCCCTTTTTAACGAAAATGTTTCCCTCAGCGTATAAAGACCTAAATATCTCCGCTTCTGAAGCACATAAAAATATGCACTAAGTTGCATTTCAATGCTACGACCTTCATATTTCAATAGAATATGTTCATTCATCCCAAACAAACAGAGATTTTTAATAAAGTTGTCTCAAATCCCATGAGCCTGAATGTTGCGTCACGCAGCCCCAGGCGCCAGGGCCAATGTTGCGCGACGCAACATCAGGCATCAATGGGTTAAAGATGGACCAATGGGCCGCTCCATCTGTAATGGACCGGTCTCTCAGGGAGAACAACAACAACAACAACAACAACAACAACAACATAACGACATCAACAAAAACTCCAACAGCATCAGCCCCTGGGGACTGTCGGCCCACCAGGAAAATGCCCTGTAGGCCACTTCACCAGTCCAGCTTATGCTTATGAGTACAAGGAATTTATGTGTGTTTGAATGCTTGTCACTGCCCACTCTGAATGCTTCTCACTCTCTTGTCCCCGTCTCATGTATGTCTGAGTGCTTGTCACTCTCCTTCCATATTACATAACATTGGTGCATTATCAAGTCATTTCATGTTTTTCCAGAGAAAAAGAATGCCTAATTTATTCATGAAACAAGGTTCAATTTCCTGTTCTGCCTGTGGGAACTGAAGCCACACAACATACTGTCCATG
>NC_085857.1:27570157-27625157 GCF_034702125.1 Engraulis encrasicolus
GGATATGCACTTCAATGAACTTTCTGTAGCAGGTGGGACCCTGTGCCAAAGAGAACCACTGCCTTCCATGTGTTATTGATAAATACCATTCATTTTAATTTGTCTGTCCAGTCTTTTTGGGAGGAGCTCTCAGTGAGCATACTCAATACCTATCCTCATGGATCACAATTTCCTCAGATCTCCTGGAAAATGTCAGTCTTTCCCCGTCAGAGATACATTATTATTTTATGATAATCAATCACTCTTGGTGGCCATACCCAGGGCCGGATTAAGAGGGCCTGGGGGCCCTAGGCTTCAGGTTGCTGTGGGCCCCCCAGGAGGGCAATTTGAAGACACAGAATCATTTTTACGGTCTATAAATTAAGGATAAGGATGTCTACCAACTGCACTAAACACGACAGATGAATTCCTAAACTTTACATTTTGTCGCAATTTTTAAATTTTAGCCATTCAGGGGGCCCTGGGCAGGTGGGGGGCCCCTAGGCTGTAGCCATATCTAGGCTGTGCATTAAACCGTCCCTGGCCATACCAGTAGCCATCCTATGGGATCACAGTCTCTTAGATCCCCTGCAAACATCCATCTCTCTCCCACAGTGAGATACAAGATTGACGTATGGTGTCTGCCGTGGATCAATAAGCGAAGCAATGTGCCTTGATTTTTTTATTGCTTCCCTTTTTTCCACAGCTTACTGAGTGAAGACCCTTAGTTCCCTCTCCCGTCGTGCTCCCTGGTCTACTGAATGATGCAAGACACCTTTCCAGATCCACACTAGAGCGTGACGTGGCGGCAGCGGGAAGACTCGACCTTTCACACCGACAGCGTCGGCGTGCGCGGCCTATCCTGTTCAAACCCCCCTCCCCCCCACCCCAACCAAAGTAAAAAATAAACAGTATATGCTGTTGCAATATTTATATATTACAGCACATATATATATGGTATATTTTAATTTGGACTTTTTGATGTTCTTTTTTTATCTTTCTTTGACTCCCGATGGCTATGCAGTCTCTTTCATTCTCATGAAAATGTCTACCCCTCCTACTCTGAGACACTGTGATATAGGCCTATTATAACTTGCACTTAATTCGCCATTAAGCTATTTGCCATAATACAAAAAAATACCCATGTGCCTTCCTGCTATGATCTGTTCATACTAAATATTACATCATGTATATTACTACATACTGTATTACTACATATTGCATATTACATCAGTTTTTTTTTTTTTTTTTTTACTTTTTTCCATTCACAGGGATTTTGCCATTCCCAAGGTTCTCTTAGATCCCATTGATTCTCATATCCCTTGGCAAATGTTTACGTACCTCTCCCACTCCAATTACATTATATTACACTTAGCTGACGCTTTTATTTATTGGTTATAATGATATACAGTATGATGATATCTGATCTATGATTACTCTGGGATGCACATCAAACAAGCTGCTTTCCCACAACATATGTAAATATCCCAATGTGCCTTGCTTCTGTAAGAGACACATTTTATTCACTTTTGGCATGACGTCCACATTTCTTAGAATCCTGAGAGCGTGTTCCCTTTTTCTTTGTGCCCTCAGCTATTGAATGATGCAAGACACCAGCCCTTCTGAAAGGGAGCGATACTATATATATATATATTTGAATTTCCTATGGTTTTTTTTCTACTCTTGGTAGGTGGCGTTGCTATGGGATCACTATCTCTTAGCTGTGTTGGAATCAGGAAGGCAAAAAAATCTTCGATGATCCTAGTCATCCCAACCATGAACTGTTTTATATTACCATCTGGGAAACGGTATAGATACCTGAAATCTCACACTACCAGACTCCAAAGTAATTTCTTCCACCAAGCAGTTAGACTGCTGAACTCATGCTGAAGACAACAAGGCACTTTCTTTGCACTTTTTCCACCCCCCCCTCTCTTTTTTTCTTTTTAATCTTTTTGAGGACACAAAAACACAACAATTTTTACTCTATATAGGCTTCAAAGCTATAATAAGACGTAATAAACAAATCTTGAATCTTGAATCTTGAACAGCCATCCCTCTCACTCTGAGGTTGTGATATAGCCTACTGTGGAATATGTTGAATATACTGCACATTATCTATGAAGAGATGAAATGGACCAATAACCTGTTTCCCACAATAAACTACACATGCCAATTGGCTTTGTTTATTACCCCCGCCAAAGAGGTTATGTTTTCAGTCGCGTTGGTTTGTCTGGCGTCTATGTGTCTGTCTGCTTGTCTGTCTGTCAGCAAGATAACGCAAAACATTTATGAACGGATTTGGGTGAAACTTTGTTGTTGGAAATGACAAAAGGCACAAGTGATTGAATTTTGGTGGTGATACAGATCAGGAATTTTTCAAAGATTCTTCACCATTGTGGGATAGGGAGAATTTTGACATTCCCGTTTCTAACTCCACAAAAAGAAGGCAGTCATAACATAGTCAAATGTTCTATTCTATCAAACAGCTTCCTTTGCGGAGGTCTGCACTCTCTGAGTGCATTTGTATTTTTCTGTGTGCTTTTGACATGATCAGCATATGTCATCTCTGATCTGTTGAATAATGCATAACATCAGCAGTAAAAAGTGTGCCGATGTGCCTTGGTTCTGTGGAGATAGCCGTATAGCCTACTACATATTTCTTTGGACTTTTGGACTTTTGATGTCTTTTGCTGGTCTCATTGCAGGTGGTCATAATACCTATCCTATGGGGTCAGTATCTGTTAGAAAACATCAATTTCTCCCACTCTGAGGCAGTGTGACATGTAATTACTCTATGTATGATGTACTAAAAAAAACTAAACACGTATTATTATATTCTCATTTTTTTGCATTTGCCTCAGCTAGTGATTGCCAAACAGACAGTGAAAAAGGACTTCTCTCTCACTCTGCTCCCAGATCTATTGAATAATGCATGGCACTATCAGTAAAGAAAAATGTATGCCTGCTGTATGTCCCTTGCTTCTGTTCTCTGAGGGAATGTTTTGAATGAGGAGAGAGCAAGACAGCATCCCAAGAGTAGCCCTGTGATGGACAACTGAATGGAGAAGAAGAAGGGGATGACCTGTAAGAACACCTGGAAGCGTACAGTAGAGGAAGAAATGAAATCCATGAGTCTCACATGGGATAGTGTCCAGAAAAAGCCCAGAATCGACAAGAGTGAAGGACCTTTGTTGCTGCCAAGAGAAAAAATGGGCAGCAAGTATAAGTATTTCCCTTGCTTCTGTGAAGGATACGGTATACCATATATCAGGCGTCACCAACATGGTGCCCGCGAGCACTATAGGTAGCCCTCCTAGGGGGCTTCTGATGTGCCCATAAAGGACGTTAATGAATAGTGATGACTACAAGAGGTTACAGCCTCCCAACTGCACTGAAAATGTTCACCTCTTCCACTCAGAGACTTTATGACGCGAGACAGCTGCATGATGTACGATATCGATCAATAACCTATTGCCCACTATGTATAAAATATAGGCCTACAACAGAATATTTGTTTTCGCCAGTGGCATGATAACCCTCTCTGATGCCCACCGTAGACTATCTGTATGATATCAGACAACCGTATGATTCAGTGGTGGTTAAATATTGATTTAGTCCTTGGGCGGGATGCCCTCAGCAGAAACACAGCTTTCTAGTGGCACTAGTACACTACATGGCCAAAAACACTGACATAATAGCTAAATAAATGGGGATTAAAACATACAGTATATATGCAGGCCTTGGTTGGCCATGGCTCAAACGGCCGAGCCATTGTAGTGTTGTTACACAGGGCTCAGTTCTGGCCTGAGGTCATGTCCTGATCCTCTCTCATCTGAGTCTCCAGTCCCACTCAATTCCTGTCACCATCTCACACCGCACTATTCACTTTTTTTATCACTTGCCAATTTGGCTATGGTGCTTGCCACGAAAATGCATGTACATTCAACTGGCAACATCCGTAGACGTTAATCTTACTAGCCACGCATACAGTACACTACCATTCACTACCAGTCAAAGTGGCCGGTAAGTTTTATTTTCTTACAATCACCTGTAAGATCACACAACTGCTTCTGTGACACACACACACACTTTGGGCAGTCATGCCAGCCCATTTTTTGGTTGTTTTAAACTGTATAATCTCTTCTTCGCAGCCATGGGATAAACACTCCTCTCTCTTAACTACCTGTTCATATTAAAGCTTCCAGCCCTCCCATTTTGTGCTCCTAATGTAGGCCAACATACTCTTTCCAGTAGTTCCCTGCAGCACAAAACTGTTTCTGTGAGATACGTTTTAAAGGATAACTTGCTCACATTACCCTGGACTTGTCAGTACCTGAGATTTTTTTCTTCAGCCTATTCCGAGATTCTGGTCATAGTAATGGGGGCAGGCGCTTGTTTACATTTAAAAAATAAATAAAAAAAATCTTGATTTATTCCCAATAACATCCAAAAGGTTATGCAACATCAGCAGACAACTAGCAAACAGCAATACCTTTTGGAATAATAATTGGATTAGGCCTATGTTGAGAAAGTTTTTTAATGTAAACAAAGTCTGCCCCCATTAGAATAGCTCATATCTCAGAAAGGGCTGAGTGGAAAAATGCAGCATCACTGGGTACTGACAAGTCAAGGGTAGTGTGAGCAATACAACAGCGTATTTTATTGTCCGAAGTTATCCTTTATTTTTTTCCTCCAGTGGTGGCAGCCTGTCTGAGGTGTGCTGCGTCACTCTGAGGATGTCTGCCACCCCCCACTCTTGGCCTTTATCTACTGAATGAGATATGACACCAGCAGTGCAGAGCTGTGTCAGGTCCAATAAGCCACAATGTAATGTCACAGGAACGACTTCTTTGAGGAGCGAGGATTTTCCCCTCAAATCTTCTTACGCGATCGTTCTACAGCTCCTACAACGGTTTTAAAACAGATGGTCCATTATGCAGAACAATAAAAATAATCTTTGGAAGTTTAGCCAAAAAGTTGACCACCATGATGTCACAACCATTCTGTGGGACTTTTAACCAATCACATAGGCCTGTGCGATGACACTCCTTATAAAAGGTCCGTAACAATGATCTGTGCTCCCAAATGTTAAATGACAAGTTTTGGACGCTCAGTCCAGAGTGGCACTTCGATGAAGGACCAAGTGTCCGAAACGTGGCATTTAACTTCCATTTCCAAAATGGTACCCCTCTAGGCCCTAGAGCCCCCGTTACCCCCATCCCCAACTTCTGAGGTGTGGTCTGAAGCCATCCAGACTACTGCCAGCCTGTTTAGGAGGACTATGTGTGGATAAGTGTTTGGGGCAGGTTTTATCCACGGATTTAGGCACATAGAAATCAACAGAATTTAGTTCAAATTGGTGTCTCTACGTGTTTTTTTGAGCATTTTTAGGCTGGAAAGCATCACTCACATCTGGCAACCCACATTCTAGTAGTTTTGAAATCCCATCAGTTTAGACAGTTATGCATCACTGCTTGCTAATAGCTATACATACAGTAGGCCTGTACTGAAAGTAGAATGAATAATTAATAAAGTGATTAATTTGCAATCTGGAAAAATGTGAGAAGACACTCACCATTTACAAATAGGTGAACTTCACAGTTAACAATTACAGTATTCTGCAGTGATTCCTGCTAATTGAAGACTGAAGATAGAACCTTGCAGGCAAATATGCCTAGAAAAATTGAAAAAGAATTAGCCTATGTGGATTCCTGCTAATGAAATGGAAGTTGAAGGAACATCACATTCCCCTCCCACGCAAATGGGAAACCACTTTGTGAAAACATGAAATGACTTTGTGCCACAGCCATTCTGCCCATAAAGGTCACGGATGACGTCATTTCATTTAAAAAGGAAGAATATTGGCGCTGGATAAATGAACTCAAACCTGTTTTCTCATAACTGAAAAAGCAACCAAATGAACGCTGTATTATTGGGGATTTGTTGAGGGATTTGCATCGGCAGTTCCCAAAATTAGAGAAATGGTATCACTTACTGCTTTGAATATCATAACTCCTACATTTGAGATGTATTAATCTAGGTCCCAATATTCTCTGTTACACAGATCTTTCACAATAAAAGTACTATTTGACTTGACTGTGACTTCTCTTAGAATTGGGGGCTGTACTGTTCACCCCCCATTGAGAAACAGCACTCTAGTCCAATAATAATAATATAATAATACTTTCGTTTTATATAGCGCCTTTCAAAACACCCAAGGACGCTTCACAGAGTGTTGTGTTAGGAAGTGTTTGTGTGAATGCATGTAAGTGAAAGTGCTTGTGGAACAAGCAGCCATAAGCCTCCAGGAAGAGATAGCAAGAAGTTAACAAGTACCATATCGCCGTATTAGAAAAAGTCCTTTATTTTACAAAATAAAACAGTGGCTGCCACTGGCTGCTATGATAACGTCCTCACAAAACAGGAAATCCATAATCTTCACGAGCAGTCATTTGACTTTTAAAAACAAAAAACAAACGATTAAAAAAAAAGAACAAAGAAAGAAAAAGGTCACAGACAAATCAACAAATAAATGCGAGACAACAACCATGTTACAGCCATCGCACGAGTCATAAAGAATGTCCATATTCCTGGAGGATGTTCCAATAAGATGGTTCAGTTACTAAACAAGTGAACTCGGAATAAGTAATAAACCTACTAATAGTGGAGCCCTGTGCCTTTATTCTCTAATAAAAAAAGGTCAGAGGGCTATAGAATTAGGTGCTTGACCACCTTCTCCGTGTTCAGAGTAAGTTACTAAACCTTCTTAATGGCAGTAGCCCCATGCTCACGATTTTATCGAGCATGAACAAGGTCAAGAGGTCAAGGTCATAGAGGTCATTTCTTGGCGTATGTGATCTTCATGGCGCAGGTGGCGGTGATTCGGAAGCCCTGTAGCGCGTCCTTGGCGACGCCTGCCTGGCCCTCGTTCTCGAACTCCACGAAGGCGATGTCGTGCTTGCCGGGGACGAGACGCACCTCTTTGAAGCCGGGGAACCTGGAAGGAGGGAGGAAGGGAACGTGGCTTTATCAAAAATTGTCTAGTAGAGCAAGATATATCAAGCCCATACTTTTCCGGGATCCATGTTACGCCAGGTGAACGCCCTCTTTAGGAGTCTTAAAGGGGTATGCCACTATGTTGGGGCTTAATACAGTTAAAGTCGTTGGCTGGAGTTTATAAAGGTGGTAAAGTGTCTTATTTTTCATGCAAGCCGTTGTCTTGCTTTAAGACAAGTTAAAAGAGGGAATATGTCGCTAAGCTAGTGAAAGTCAATGGATCCGTGTAGCATGTAAGCCCCAAAATAGTGGCATACCCCTTTAAGGTTGAGAATAAATGGAGTTCCCTTAGTGCTGCAGATGGTGGTAGCGCACAACTTATGCAGGCAGTCACCAAATGCCACAGAAAGAGGAGAAAAAGGAGGGGGACAACGCCCCCTCAAGAGACCGAACTGTAGCACACTCCTTCGCATTGGGTGGGCAGAGTTTGACTTATCTTAATCTACTTAACATTTTTTGGTTTTATGGCTGTATGAAGAAAGGACACACGTGACTTGAAGAAGGCCGACAGGCCGAAACGTTGTCACATTAAAAACTGTTTATTTAACTTGAGAGTGTGCGGCACTTCTCTCCTCCTGCAATTGTATTTTCTGATTGCCAGCACCTCTGTTTCTGGTGTGCGTTTTGCACCTCCACTCATGTATGAAGAAAGGACAACATGACAAGTCACTTGTATAAGACAATAAGGGGATACCTGTGTGATATTAGGGAACCGGGCCAGTCTTTTAAATTGTACAAGCAAAAAAAAAAAACCTTTTAAAATCAGGCAACAGTAAATAGATTAATTTTTGGGGATGGAGTGATATATGCACCAGATGTTGTTAACCTGAGTCTAGAAACGAAACGTGTTTTTAAAAAAAATCAGCGACATGGTCAGTGTGCGGGAGTAAAAAAAAAAATACAAAAAAATTGGACAGTGGCACCAGGACAAACGATAAGACTGTCACACATGCACGCGCAAACGCACACACACACGCACGCAAACATACACACGCGTGTGCAAACACACACACACACGCAGGTGCAACACACACACACACACACGCGCAAACACACACACACACACACACACACGAACACACACGCACACGCGCAAACACACACGCACATGCGCAAACACACGCACACGCGCAAACGCACACGCGCAAACACACACGCACACGCGCAAACACACGCGCACACGGGCACACCGTACTGTAAGAAGGAACGCTAGTGTCATAATGTATAAAATGAAACCCATTTAACTCTATTTAGTGTCCACTAACTATGGCTGTGAACCATCCTCGGAAGTGAAGCATACACTACATCAACATGGCCATTTTTTAAATCCAGAATCTTGTACTGGTTGGAGCTTCTCATATGCAGTGGCACTAGGACACAAGAGGAGGTGACGATGATTAAAAACACAGAACACACACATTCATCCTGTACAGCAAGGGCCCTGAATTCTGCTATTTTCCACGAGGTCTACACAAAATTTGATGAACATTGGTGAGGCAATATATTGACATTTTCCCCATCTATTGCTCTGTACTGTTATTTTTGTGAAGTGCACTGAATTGCCTCCCACCGTGTACAAAATGAAATGGCCTCCCACTGTGTACAAAGTCTAAATGGAAGCGACTGCTGCCTGCCTTGCCCTGGCCAGTGGCGGGGGAGGAAGAGAATCCAAACGACAAAAGCATTAAGCTCAATTAAGTTCATTTTATTGAGTGCCGACTTTACTGATGGCTCTTGTTGATAAGTTACTTTGGTGCCGAACACTGAACCCACCCCATCCTGTGTGTACAGAATGTGCTTTCAAAAAGGAACTTACGTGCATTTGTTGGGGTGTACAACCATGCATCCACGCACGTATGCATTGAACACACTTAACCCATTGATGCCTAAAGCACCTGCAAAAAACGCCTGCTGAATGCCTAAGCCCTTGTTGGGAAAGTTGCCCTCAGCCTTTAAAAACCTAATTATCTTAGGTTTTAAATGCAACTATTACATGTTTTTATGTGCATCAGATGCTAATAGTAGAGCGGCTACAGGAAAAATCGTGCAAATTATGATACAAGCGTGAAATTCGGCAAGTATGTGCTCAAGACCCATACGATCAAATCTACCCGATTGGCCACTTGAAATGGCGGCCATTTTCCAAGATGGCCGCCAAAAAAGACCCCAGAAATTGATTTATTGCATAGAATTGACCTAGAAAATTATGATACAAGCATGAAATTCAACATGTATGTGCTTAAGACCAATACGATCAAATCTACCTGATTGGCCACTTGAAATGGCGGCCATTTTCCAAGATGGCCGTAAAAAAAAGACCCCAGAAATTGATTTATTGCGTAGAATTGACCTAGAAAACTATGATACAAGCATGCAATTCAATATGTATGTGCTTACGACCAATACGATCAAATCTACCTGATTGGCCACTTGAAATGGTGGCCATTTTCCAAGATGGCCGCCAAAAAAGACCCCAGAAAATGATTTATTGCATAGAATTGACCTAGAAAATTACGATACAAGTATGAAATTCAACATGTATGTGCTTACGACCAATACAATCAGATCTACCTGATTGGCTACTTGAAATGGTGGCCATTTTCCAAGATGGCTGCCAAAAAAGACCTCAGAAATTGATTTGTTGCACAGAATTGAGAAAGGAAATTATGACACAATCAAGAAATTTGGCCATTATATGCTTAAGACCAACACAATACATTCTAAGGGATTTCCCAGTTTAAATGACTGCCATTTTCCAAGATGGCTGACAAAAAATACCATAGAAATGGATTTGTTGCACAGGATTGATCAAGCAAGTTATTATACAAGCATCAATTTAGGCATGAATGTGCAAAAAAACAACAATACAATCAAATTTACCTGACTCAACACTTGAAATGGAAGCCATTTTACAATATGGCTGCTAAAACACTGAATTTAGCCCAGAAGTGAGCAAGAAAATGATGATACAAGTATGTAAATTTGTGTGTTTGTGCTTAAGAGCAATATAATCAAATCCCCCTCATTTGCAACTTGAGAACTTCACTAATTGCAATTAATCTACCAGATGTGGCCCAAATAAACAATCACTATGTTTGAATTTCCAATGAATTCATCATAGAAGGAAACATAATCAAGCAGAAAGGCACATAACTATAGGTTACCAAGGGTAACCCTGGTTCTCTGAGGGATATGAACAAGACATCTCACTATGGGTAACGCCCTTTGCGTGGCCATTTCCCAAAACTTGCTTTCAATCATGCCGTCAGACCAATGAGCTGAGCAGATGGGGATCCCGCCCCCTCGGGAGCTGAGCAGATGGGGATCCCGCCCCCTCGGGAACAAAGCCGAGGTGTGCCGGGCTCTGATCTTCAATCTGAGACAACTAACCTTTGAGCTTGTGGGTGAGTGTGGCAATCTGGCGAGATGTCTCGTTCATCTCCCTCAGAGAACCAGGGTTGCCCTCGGGGATCCTATATAGGACTGGGTACCGAAATTCAATTATTTGATGGAACCGAATTAAAAGCTAAGGTTCTACTTGGAATCGAAACGTGCCTTGTCTGTCGGTTCCACGTTTCGGTTCCTGAAGTCTGACTGTCAGAGCCATCAAATGTGTGTTTAAGCACGCGGCCACAAGTGTCACAAACTGACCACGCTCCTCCTCTTCCCGTTTCGCACCTCATTTAAACGATTGATAAGACAGCTGATATTCAACCAGCTGATTGTACTATTGAGAAACAAAAACATGCCGTCGAAAGCGTGGCTATATTTCAGGAAAGTAGATAAGGAAGGAGCGCGCTGCAATAGCCTATCTGCGATAAACTAATAGGCTATCATGCAAGAATGGCAATACATCCAACCTGTTCAAACACCTGCTCTTGCATTCGATTAACTTGCGTGCGGAGTTGCAGCATCTTTACAACGGCACTGTCAACCTCAACTATGCTATACCGTCAACCTCAACCATGACCTCGACTCTTCAGGAAGATGTCTCTGACTCCTTGGAAACATGTTTTTCCATGAAAAGAGCTAACTTAGAAAGAACTGGTCTTGTGTTGGGGACGCACAAGTGTAGCCTATTTAGACCGTCGGTTTAATTCGAGGGAACAAAGAACACAGCGAGAAAAAAAGATTTCCTCTCTATCAGGCTGGATAATAACGCCATTGTTTAGGCTTGAAGTAGCGGCCGCTTAAGGTTAAATAACTGTGGATTGAAAGAAGAACATAAAAAACGTGCCGTAAAAAACTGTAAAAAGCTAAGAATCTCAGCTTTCGAACAAGCCCTAACACATGTCTGTAGGTCTAGGTTAAGGAGATCGCTGGCTGTTAGGAAAAAAATGACGAGATTAAAAAAATGGTTGGGAAGCGCTATTTTTTCACTTGCAACAGCGGCCGCTTACAGTTCAATAACTTTTGAATGAAAGAACATAAAAACGTGCCGTAAAAAACTGTAAAAAGCTAAGAATCTCAGCTTTCGAACAAGCCCTAACACATGTCTGTAGGTCTAGGTTAAGGAGATCGCTGGCTGTTAGGAAAAAAATGACGAGATTAAAAAAATGGTTGGGAAGCGCTATTTTTTCACTTGCAACAGCGGCCGCTTACAGTTCAATAACTTTTGAATGAAAGAACATAAAAACGTGCCGTAAAAAACTGTAAAAAGCTAAGAATCTCAGCTTTCGAACAAGCCCTAACACATGTCTGTAGGTCTAGGTTAAGGAGATCGCTGGCTGTTAGGAAAAAAATGACGAGATTAAAAAAATGGTTGGGAAGCGCTATTTTTTCACTTGCAACAGCGGCCGCTTACAGTTCAATAACTTTTGATTGAAAGAACATAAAAACGTGCCGTAAAAAACTGTAAAAAGCTAAGAATCTCAGCTTTCGAACAAGCCCTAACACATGTCTGTAGGAGAAGGCGATCGCTGGTTATATATATATTTAGGCCTATATATCGTTTAGATTAGGACTCTTTAGCTTAGATTCACCATGGCGTGAAAGCACAGTGTTGTCGCGGCTACTTGCAGCAGCTGATCATACGGCCCAGTTCTAGGCTACCTGTAGCCTATGGAAATGCGTGCGAGACAGCACCATCGAGACCCCGTCAAGTTTCATGGATAGCCTATTTATGAAGCCTAGTTGTGTTAGAACAGTTCTGCAGTACCTAGTAGAAAAGCACTGGGTAGCGTAGGCTACATTAAAAAATCATGTCAGGCACGCTTGACATAGGATTGGTAGGCCTACCAGAAGTGAAGTTGCACCGTACAGCAGAACAATTTTAATCAGACATGAGTACATTTATCAGTATCAAAACCGTTTAATATAGCCTACTTGCCAAGCCATGCAGAGAGGACAACTTGCAGCATGCAATTATTCATGAATGCTGTATAGAATTAAATGCCTTTAACCCGCCATTGCTTAAGTCACGAGGAGCTCCGCCTTGTGGCAGGCAGGGAAACTCATGATTTACAGACCCGTTACGCCATCTACTGGCCACTTTGGGTAACTGCAGGTTTCTAGGAACCGAAAATGGAACCGTTCTGGTACCGGAACCGAAACGAAGGAACCGGAAATGGAACCGGAACCGAAAATTGTCAATCAATACCCAGGCCTAATCCTACAGTTCTCTTTCAGTTGAATCACTCGACATCTTACTATGGGTATTGAAAAACTCCTGATTGCATTGCCAGTTACCTAGAATGCGCAAGCAAAAGCCTGGCCGCAGCACAGACCCTTCCTGCCGATGCCCAGAGCTGTTGAAGGCGGAGAGGCAGCGTCCATCAACAGCGATAAGCGACACGGCTCGCCCAACAGCCGCCCAAGGGCCCAGGGGCCAGGGGCAAGAGCTGCACCCGAAGGGTGCACTTGGAAGAGCAGGGGAGGCAAGCCCCTAATCCCTCCAGACAGACACCAACCATGGGGAAAGTTGATACCAGTACCAACCTAGGGGTTAGGCAGGCACTTGACACACCGCCCAGACTCGGCCTACCGGTGTCAATAAAGTGTTTAGAGGGCAGATCCCGGCAACGCTAGCGGGGGAACAAGAAAGAGGCGCAGTCTTCGTTCCGAACCCGGAGGGGGAAGAGGGGTTAAGCACGGGGCGCACAAAGGCAGCGTCCAGACATCCAATACCACGGAAAGCACACAGTGGAGGGAACCCAGGGCACGGAAACCACCCGTCTGAGTGTAACCAAGAGGTATAGCGAGGCCCCCAATATCAAGAGGTATTCCCCAATGGAAAACCAGGCCTTGGCACAAGGGGGAATATCCAGCATGTTCAGTACACAACACCTGCAGGTGCAACTGAGAGGCACCATGCCCAAGACCGCCAGGCAAGCTTGAGCTGCCATGCGATCTTGCTGGCAGAAAAGACCCAGTCATTCTCCAGCAGGGCCGCAGGTCCAAGTTGCGGACGGAGAACCGAGTAGCAACCACCACCACAGCGAGCCGGCCAAGAAAGCCCCGATAGACACCTGTTTGAGGGCACACACTGTGGTTCCCAGGGGGACATCAAAGACGCACTTCCCCTCGATCAGGCAGCCTGGTCGAGCAGGGGCCTGAGATACTTCATTGGAGAAGTATGATCTAGCTAACCACGGGCGCCCTACCCAGGGACAGCGCTCCAGGCAGCACAACTGACACTCGCGCTCCTGCTGAGACGCGCACAAGTAAGGGGTGACCGACCCAAGGGAGACACGGGTAATGCGTCCTATTAGGAGAGGCGAGGATTCAGGTGGCCTTGCCACAATCAGTCTTGTGTTCCACAGAACTTGTGCCTGAACGTCAACCACCATTAGCGGAGGTCGGGTGCGCAAAGGGGACAGCACAGTGGCTGGAGAGGGCAGCCAGGGGAGGATGTTCATATCTTCGAATGTCCCAGGCTGACAAGCCAGAGCAGTTATGTGATTAGCTAAATTAAACATGTTTAATGTCAAGTCCACAGCGAATAACGCATATTCATGACAAAGCTTGTTTCTGGTGTTCACGCACCTTCTGTTTAACAGCAATATCGAGAGAACCATGAATTGCTGTTATTAGCATATTATTACCACACTGTCATCGTATTATCAGCATGTCATAACCTTGGGGACCATTGACATTAAGTTAAGAACTGGCTTATGTGTCATTGCTGAACATTTTAATATCTGTATCACTTCATCATCTATGGAAACATATTTGAGGAGAGTGAACAATTATTTCCACCAAATTTGCAATTTGCACATTTCTAGGGTCTTTTTGGACACATCGTCATCACATTTTAAGTAGTAAATCAAGTATATTTGATTGTAGGCCTATTGGTCTTAATCACATACATGCCGAATGTCATGTGTCCATCATAAATTGCTTGGATAATTCTGTGCAATAAATCATTGTCTAGGGTCTTTTTTGGCAGCCATCTTAGAAAATGGCCGCCATTTCAAGTGACCAATTGGGTAAATTTGATTGCACTGGTCTTAAGGGCATTAATGTTGAATTTCATGCTTTTATCATAATTTGCTAGGTCAATTCTATGCAATAAATCTATTTCTGGGGTCATTTTGGCGGCCATCTTGGAAAATGGCCACCATTTCAAGTGCCTAATCAGGTAGATTTGATCGTATTGGTCTTAAACACATACATGTTGAATTTCATGCTTGTATCATAATTTTCAAGGTCAATTCTATGCAATAAATCAATTTCTGGAGCCTTTTTTGGCGGCCATCTTGGAAAATGGCCACCATTTCAAGTGGCCAATCAGGCAGATTTGATTGTATTGGTCTTAAGCACATACCTGCCAAGTTTCATGCTTGTATCATAATTTGCACGATTCAAGCCAAATTGGCCTTGTAGCCGCTCTACTATAAGACCCTCATCTTGCATTAGAAGGTGTTCATTCACCTGGTAAATGCGTCTCCAGGCACCAAAGGACAAACAACATATACGAGTCATCAGGCTAAAATGGGCTAATTGAACGCACGCAGACGCACACACACTACGTCAACAACAAAAGCATGCATGTTGTTTCTTACTGGTTGAAGAGCATGGAGAGCATCATCTCGTTGGTTTCTTCTGGGAGGTTGTTAAGGAACAGGATGTAGTTTGGAGGGTTATCAGGAACCTGGAAAGACAGACAAGAGAGACGATTTGCTTACAGTACATACTGTACCAGTTCAGTTGAGATAGGCTACCTATTGCGCAGTGCAATTAGAATTCAGAACGTGCCAAGGGTAAAAGTAAATTTAGTGATTTTATATGGACAAGACAAGACAATTTCTTGGAGATCATTTTTCCAATTAGTCGCAACCCAAATGGCAATATTCAGTTAATTTTGAGTAATTTTGCAGCCCTTGCCCAGTGTGTCTGGAACTGTCACTCATTGAAAGGAGGAGGGAGGGAGAGAGAGAGATTGTGCACCTCCCACGTAAGGGTGCCATTGCAGAATTATCTTTCAATCATTGAGTTCTTCTTCAGATTACCTACCTAACTCATTGATAGGGTCAGTCATTGCAAAACATCAGTGTTTCTCAACCTTTTAAAAAAACAAAAAAGAAACAAAAAAACAAACGGCCCCTGCCGTCTCAGATCAGAGCCCCTGGTCTTGCTGGCTTTATTTCTTGTTTTAATTGGAGTTCATGCCTCAGCCTCAGCACTCAGCCCATTTCAAGTGTATTTATTTGGGCGTCTCTGTTCTCCTCCAGACCCAGTCATGAACCTGCAAGCTCCATCAGCTGAGTCAAGAGAAAAGTTTTACCAACGTCCAACACCGAGCTGTTCAAGCTAGCACCCATTATACCCCGGGGCATGATGACATCGAGCCTCACGTCAATAACAGTAAATGGACGATTTAAATGAAAATCAGTTTGGGCTTTTTTCCTTTGTGTTCTCCAGACCCAGTCATGAACCGGCTAGCTCAATTAGCAGAGTCAGCAGTTTGATGTGTCGGGGAGAAAAGTTTCAGCAATGTCCGGCACTGAGCTGTGCGGATGGAAGGAGAGAGGGATGGGGAGAGAGAGAGAAAGAGAGAAAGATGAGGGCGAAAAAGAGAGAGAGAGAGAGAGAGAGAGAGAGAGAGAGAGAGAGAGAGAGAGAGAGAGAGAGAGAGAGAGAGAGAGAGAGAGAGAGAGAGGAAGGAAGAAAACAACGAGAGAAAGAGAGAAAGAATAGGGAGCGAGAAAGAGAGTCCTACTAAAATCTGCCCAGAGCTAGATGCTGCAACCCCTAAAGACGTATTTATAGATATGTGCCTGCTCGTAAAAATGAAAGTCAATAGCGTGTTTTATTGGCCAATTAGAAATACAATGTAATCCAAGGAACAAGCTTTAATCTCCCACGCTCTAAACGTCTGGCTTTGCAGACGGGCATTATTCAACGAGGACAGAGGTCTTTGTAAAAAAACAAGGCAGGGGTGCATTTCTCAAAAGAGAGGTTGTTAGCCTGTTAGCAACTTCGGTAGTTGCCAATGGAAAAATGCATTGAAAACAACAAAGTAGCTAATGTAGTAAGCAACTTTGGTTTTGAGAAATGCACCCCAGCACTATTCGATACTACCCTCCTCAACATTAAAGGTCAGATCACTCAGACAAAAAAAGTGGGTTCTTGGTTGATTAGCACAGCATAGCGATCTCTACAATACAATACCTGGATGGGGCAGGTACGGTGTCAACCAAATTAATTCAAAACAACACCAGTGTTACAATCAATTTGATTGACTGCTACAATCTGTTGACTGTTGACCGGTAATGTAAGGTAAGGTGACTTTATTTATATCCGAAGGTAGATTTGGTTGCAGGTAAAAGTAGCAAAAGCTCACACACACACACACACAACACAGTACTGACATCAGTCACAATACAAACTGGCATAGACAACACAATACTAATGACAAAGGACAGTAACAAAAACAAAACGAGGACAACAAAAAACAGAACATGACACAGACAAGTGTTCCAAACAAGGATATAGAAAAGAATAAATAAGTGAATATATCGTATAAATAGATCTATAAAAACAGGGCTAAACCTTAAAAGTAGGACTCATGTGCTGTTCATGTGTGTTTTAATAGAATAAGGGATTAAAACAGCATCTATACCTCTGTCAACATGGACCTTTGAATTTCCCCTCGCTTTGCTTTGCTCAATTTCCTTGCATCTATTTTTTGTTGTAAGGAACTTCACAAAGGATAAAGAAAGCGGCCTGCACACCTTGAAAAGTTACCGTTTGCTGTTGTGAGTGACTATTTCAGAAGCGGTGACTTTTCAGAGAACAACCCTGCTACAATTACAGCCAAGCCTATTATTTTGAAAACTGTTGTTTCGGTCAGTCAGTCAAACTCGGGCAATTATATAAGACAGACATGCAGGAAAGCAGCCAATTAGGTGACATGGCCAATTAGGTACTTCACATCCCTGTGTACAAGACAGAGAGAATGTGCAACAGTTTCTTCCCTCTCAAGCCATCAGATTTTTAAATTCATCATCATCATCATCATCATCATAATTGTTATTATTATACCATTCTTTTCCTATTATTCATTCATTACTATACAGCAGAGAGCAGTTGTCCTTTCACTGCCAATTGTGCCAGCACAAGACAGCACGTTGTGACAAATAAAAATCTTGAGTCTTGAATCCTTACCTGTGTGGCTGGAGGAGGAGGTTGTGATGCACCCTGGGTAGAAAAAAAACAAGAGGAGAAGAGAGGACATTAGCGAGTACCATAGACAGAATACGGCAACCAGACTCCCGGCATCTGGGACCTGCGTTTCGTCAAACTTCACACAAGGGCCTTCTGGTTGCCTCACACAACCATCTGAGGACCATGAAAATCGGAATCATTTCTGAACGAATGAGCCAATCAGGATCACGGTGTGGGATTTTCCATAGATGAGTCAGAGTGGGCTTAAACCATGTGGAATCGGAATGAAAAACTTAATGTAAACGTAGCAAATGTGACAAAAAAACTGAACTGGATAAAGAAATACAAATATAGCAGACTTCATGAATACTGGATGACTCAGTTCTTCTTTCTCTTCTTCCTTAAAAAAAAACCCCTCAAAAACTTGACAAACTTTGAGAGATCCCCTGAAGTCATCTTAAGCAAATATAGGAAGATTGACAGGCAGCGACTTTAGAACTTCATGGTAGATCAAAGAAGCAAAAGTTAATACGATAATAATAATAATGATAGGCAGCACTTCAGAACTTCAGGGTAGAAAGGAGAGGATCCGTTCCGGTCAGCCAGATTGCGTTTCAGAGCAAAAGTGTGTGCGTACCTGTGTGTGTGAGAGAGAGATACAGTGTGTGTGTGTCTGTGTGTGTGAGTGTGTTGGTGCGAGAATGAGTGTGTTGGTGCGAGAATGTGTGTGAGTTTGTGCACATCATTAATAAATGACTGTGACAGAGAGTGTGTGCGTTCTTAGTGCTAGAATGTATGTCCGTCCGTGTGTGTGTGTGTGTTGTTAATATGACTGGCATGACATAACCCTACCAGCTTCTTACTGGCTGCATGTTGCTGTGCGTGTGTAAGTGAGTGTGAGAGAGAGAGTGTGTGTGTGTGTGTGTGTGTACGTGTGTGTGACATCACTCACCCCTGCCGGTTTCTTATTGGTTGCCTGCTCTTGGGCCTTCCTCTTCTCCTTCTTCTTCTTCTCCTTGTCACCGTACGTGCCACGCATCTTGGAGATGACCTCTGAGTCCGTCTTGGCATACTGAATACGCTGTGGAAAACAAGAGAAGAAGAAGAAGAGGCACATTAGAGTTCGTCTTGGCATGAACCGCAAGACAAGAAGACAGACATTAGAGTACAGTAGGGAGGCTCTGTCTTGGCATACTGAATACCCTGTGGAAAACAAGAGAAGAAGAGGGACATTAGTAAGTAGAGTACGATACAGTAGAGAGTCCGTGTGAACACGGCACACAACGAAATTGCATTCATGCCTTACCTGTGCAAGGGGACAGCGCCCCAATTGGGCCCCAAGGGAGCAATGCGGCGGGACGGTACCATGCTCAGGGTACCTCAGTCATGGAGGAGGATGAGGGAGAGCACCGGTTAATTACAACCCCCCCCCCCCCCCAACCTGGCGAGTAGGGAGTCGAACCAGCAACCTTTGGGCTACAAGTTTGACACTCTAACCGCTTATCCATGACTGCCTTGAGAATACTGAATACACTGCGGAAGAGAAGAAAACCGTCTTGGCATATCCTACACAGGAGGATAGTTATTACTATTGACGAGGGTACAGTAGAGAGAGACTCCATCTTGGCATACTGAGTGCGCTGCGGAAGAAAGGAAGAGTGATATTGCTACTGACTAGCGTAGTCTAGCGTAGCATACTGAATATGCTGCGGAAGACAAGTACAGAAGACGAGTCTCATTACTGCGGAGGAGTAGGGCAGGGTTGAGTCTGGGTACGTTCCAATATGAGACCTTGCGTCCTCCACTTGTGCTTTTGGTCTCGTACCAGGAAGTAATATGTCATGATGACATCACTGACAACAGCATTATATTTCAATATCTCGCAAATGCTCAATTGTAATGTCATTTTCTGATTTGCAATTGGGATGGTGAATGAAGATAGTCCCCAAAAAATTGACAGCTGGGAAACTTGTTTTCTCGACGGAGGAGGGGCCAGGAGGCCAGAAGCACAAGAAGAGGACGCAAGGTCTCATATTGGAATGCACCCTCTGTCTTAGCATACCAATGGTGATATATAATGGAAGAAAAAGTGTGTGTCTTTTACAGTGAAGAGTATGTCTTGGGCATGCTCAATACACCTCAAGCTGGTAGATACAGTTAGGTAAAGTAGAGAGTCTGTCTTGTCATGTTCAATAGTTGAAGGAGAGGATTGTGCACATCCCAGGGAAAGCAGGATGAAGGTCAACTGTAGCTTTCAGAGTGACGAGTTCGCACACTTAGAATCCTTTTTGTTGTGTTTTATTTTTTCATGGCAGGATAACGTTTCGACCTCAACAGTCTTCTTCAGATTCTCAAATTCTTCAGAATCTGAAGAAGACCCTTGGCATGTTCAATACACTACAGAAGAGAAGAGAGTTACCGTAGATCAGAGTATACTAGAGCTTAGGGCTGCACGATTATGGAAAAAAAATCATAATCACGATTATTTTGGTCAAAATCGTAATCACTATTATTAATCACGATTATTGATTTTTTGCAGATTTAAAAAAAAATTATACCAAGATGAAATATAACCAAGAATGAATTACATTTAGGAAGAGCAAAATAAAATGAATTGTAATAATTATGTAAAGGCAATAGCATAAAACTTGAAACACCAGCCTGTCAGTATGTTCTGGCTGCAAGGACGCTCTAAAAGGTAGCTCACTATTGCCACGATTAAATCACGATTGAGATCACAACTTCGATTTCACGATTTTATCACGATTTTCAATTGTTTTCGATTAATTGTGCAGCCCTACTAGAGTTCCATTACTGATTGATGAATAAAAGGTGTCCAGGGTGCCCAACATGTCAGCAGTTTCTGACATGAGTCATATCTGTCAGTGACATGCCAAACAAATGTCACATTTCCCTAAACCGCATCTACCGTATGTGAAATAAATAGATCAGTGAAAGAGGGGCCACAATGTGATTGTTGTGCAAATGTAAAGACTCATGGGTGTGTGACATAAAAACTCGAACACAGGTTATTAGATTGCTTACAGACCTCTGTAGCAAGAGCTACAAGACGTAAAACCGTACAATATTCTGACAGTGGCAAATGCAGTCTCTGATTGAAGACAAAAGACCCAATATTACTGTATAAATACCGCTTATGCCGTGTTCAGACCAAGAGTGAACTACGCTGCCTGGTGGCGTGGGTAGCAGAAGAAGTTTTGTCTTCAATTCGCTGTATTCGCTCCGTACACAGCATTGACATGTTTGATTTAGCTAATCACAGAACGGCTCTGGCTTGACAGCCTGGGACATTCGGAGATATGAACGTTCCAATTGGTTTTCGCCGAACCGCGTCATAGCTCATTACTATAAGATTAGCTGACTTTTAATTGTTAAAATTCGCTTTGGTCGCTCAGTTCGCTTCGCTCCTGTCGAATTCGCTTTGGTAGCGTTGGTCGCATGCCCTCCATAGAGAAATAATGACTTCCGTCGCTTCCTTCGGTCTTGGTCTGAACACGGCATTACAGATTTTTGTGGCAGAGCTAAAAAAAAAAGCATGACAGAGAACAATATTCTGACGGTGGCAATCAGACATTGGATACTGAAAAAGCAATTCATCCGGATAAAAGCGTGTCGTTAAAAAAGGGGTAACTCTGCAAATATTCATCAAATCGTTCAGCAGCCTCTGCATCTACTTTGCTCCAGGCACATAAATAATAACTCCATCTGCCCGGCTTCCTGGGCTGGTGCACTGCTCAGTTTCATCTCACGCACAAGCACGCGAACGCACACGCACACACGGCGCAAGATTAGCCCACACCAGTGGTTCTCAACCTTTTGAGAAGAAACATCAAGAAACATCCCCCTCACCTCATCATAAACCTGTCAACGATCCACACCAAATATCATTATAGTGGAAAAGAGACAGGGAAATAAGTGGGGAGAGAGAGAGGGGGAAGTATCGGCACATGACCCGGGCCGGAATCGAACCCAGGTCGCCGGCATTAGTAACCCAGTGCCCTATCGGTAGGCCACGCCAGGGCCGCAAATGGGCATTTTGACCCAGGGCAAGGCCCAGAGCAAAAAACAGCATGTCCTCCTGAACCATATAACAATGATGGCACTACGCTCTTTCCTCCCTGGAAGTGCACAGATGCGTGTCAAGACACACATAGATACATACACATACACACACACACAGATACTCACAAATGCACACACACAGGCAGATACACACACACACACACACACACACACACACACACACACACACACACACACACACACACACACACACACACACACACACACACACACACAGACACAGACACACACACACAGACAGACAGACAGATACACACAGCAGTGTTTCCCACAGAAATTTTGGAAACTATGGGGGCAGCCGGGATCTTTTTTTGTCCTGTCTTTTCACGGGCCTTTTTTTTTTTTTTTGAGGGGGGGGGGGGGGGGGGGGTCTTTTCACGGGCCTTTTTTTGGGGGGGGGGGGGGGTGTATTAACACAGTGTAAATGCAAAATGGCAAAACAATGAGTACAGTATGACATTGGCGCATGGAGAAACTATAGGCCTACGCCTACATTTCAGCCATTTATATTTTGAGAAATAAGGCTACATAATACACATGCAGGGGTCTATGTAATGAAAAAAATAATAAAACAAAATAGGAGCAGAGATAAGAATTTAAGATTGCTGTGAAATTGTTAACGCATAAACAAAAAGGGTCTAAGAGGGTAGGCTATGCATTTTCCCCACACACACATTCTACATGAGGGGTGCTGGTCACAGGGCCAGTTTTTCAAAATTCCTCCCATTAAAAGGGCTGAACAACATATTACACATTTATGTCTATATTCACATTCATTACACATTCATTTCTATATGCAGCCCGATGTCTCCTCTGCCTTGTCAATGAAGGCCTGTCACCTAACTCATTACAACTGTAAAACAAAGCCTGGGGAGTGTTAGTAAACTCATCCAAACTGTCCCTTCTCGGAAGGTTTTTTTTTTTTATTGCTCCCAAACCCAAGTTAACTACAACAACTTGACAAGGCTTTTGATCCCTCTCTCTTTCAAGCACTTGTGGTTTTCTCTATAGGATGTATTTACTCCAGGAGGAAAATGCGAAGGAAATCGTAATTGAAATCGCTTTTAACAAACACGGAAATCGTAAAAAAAAAAAAAAATTAAAAAAAAATAAAAAAAAAAAAAAAAAAAAATTTTTTTTTTTTTTTTTTTTTTTACATTTTCGGAAACTATGGCGGCCAAATTTAAACTATGGCGGGCCGCCATAGTTTCCTCAATGTATGGGAAACACTGCACAGACAGACAGACAGACAGACAGGTTTGTACTCATTGAAGTCTACGTTGAAGACTAATTAACTCATCGAGGCTATTCCTCATCCTAATTATAGCAAGGGCAAATACACAATATCTACAGGCCTACCACCCATGAACTAATCCAAAGTGGATTTAATTAATCCTTATTATATGGTGTGACGTCATCGGTCGAATGCTCCATTAATTTCAATGGGGCTCCCCAACGTTCGCACGTCTGTTATTTTTCGATAACGGACGGGTTGGTCTATATCAGACCGCTGTCAATGGCAACAAGACTTTTCACTGCTAAAGCGACTTTTCAACATGACTCTAATCAGCTGCTGTGATAGACAACACCCGTTGTCCTGGCTAGCTGTTGCCTAGCGGTGTTCCACAACGGCACTGTTTTGTTTTGCGCAGCAACAATCTTTTGACATGAAAAACTATAATAAACTTAACATTAAATAGGCCTAAAGAAATGTCCCCGCCATGTGTGAATCATTTAAGTATATCCATATAATAAGCGGGTTAACGTTCGGCGAGTCGGTCGCTTTGTGGAATAGCAGCACTTCAGAGAGAACTCCGCTCCGCGTCGGGGTCTAAAGATTCTCTCTGTCGTGCTGCTATTCCATGGTAGCGACCTTCTCGCCGAACGTTAACCCTTACAAAGTGACTTGCAATTATTTAAGTAGAGGATATTTGCTAGAATTCATGGAGCAGTGTGGGGTCAGGCTGCTGCCAACTAGCAACTTGGGCAGCCGTGTCTTAGCATAGATAATAGGGATGAGGCTCTCACCAGGAAATTCCGATTTAACTATTAATTTTCATTTCAATTATTTGGCTTTCATGACCATCAGTTTTTGTTAAGTTAGTTTCACTTCTTTGTCTTACAGGCTCTCAACAGTGTATGGTTTGGACCAATATAAACACAATCAATAAGATCCAAGTCCAAACAGATTAGAGTTATAGAAGAACTTTCTCTGCTGACTCCATAGCTGAAGTGCCGTTGAGCAAGGCATCTAACACACTGCTCCAGGGACTGTAACCAATACGCTCAGCTGTACTTAAAATAACTGTAACTCACTTTGGGTAAAAGCGTCAGTTAAGTGTAATGTAATGCCTCTGCTCAATTGGATTTCACTTTGACACGAAATGAAAGAAACTTGCTGTATCAGGCTACCACACCACACCATTACACACCAGAGGTGAAGATTTGGAGACAGAGAGGTCAGCGGGACCCTGCAAACTCACGCAAACTGCAGAGAGCGGCTTAAATCGAGCAACAACAAAATAAAAAACCTCACCATGGGCTTGTTGTAGAAGGGGAACCCCTGTAGCTGCCGCAGTGCGTTGGTGGCAGCGGCAAGCTCCTTGAAGACCACGAAGGCCTGGCCCCTCATCTTCATCGTCTTCAGGGCCACGATGTCCAGGACCTGGCCGAACTGGGAAAACAGCAGGTAGAGCGCCCTCTTCAGCTCTGGAGTGGGAGAGGGGTACAAGTTGGGAGTTAAGGGGTTAAAGGGACCACCAAATAATTGTCTAGTAGGGAAAAAAAGTTAATTCAAACTCTGCCCACCCAATGCAAAGGAGTGTGCTCAAGTTCGATCTCTTGAGGGGGCGTTGTCCCCTCCTTTTTCTCCTCTTTCTGTGGCATTTGGTGACTGCTTGCATAAGTTGTGCGCTACCACCGTCTACAGCACTAAGGGAACTCCATTTATTCTCCAAAATTTAGACTCCAAAGGTCTCCTAACCAAAGGTGTCCTAAAGGGGCGTTCACATATCATCACATGGATCCCAGAAAAGTACGAGCCTAAAGGCTCTTAATCTACTAGACAATTCTTTGGGACCACCATTGCAGTCTGATGTGGTTGGCTGACCTGTTATTGTCTTCGCATGGGGATAGAGAGAAATGTAACTTTAATTTCCTTGCATGACCTATGAATATGAGCAATCTAACCATAAAGCCAACTTGACTATGGGCATATCAGACTCAAGAGTGATGTGTGACCCTGCTGCTCTTGAATAAAATTGTACTCTCAGGCACTAAGTGATGACACTGACTTAGTAACAACCCTTTGGCTTGGTTGAAGACATCTGGTGTGTCATTACGGCTCAGTGAAAAAAAATGCACAAGTCCAAAATGGTTCATTTTAATTCCAGAAACGTAGCTAGCTAGAGACACACTATTTTAATAATGCCCATTCAGAGTCAAAACAGTTCTCTGTACAACAAATGAAATATGTGTTATATCTTCAATTTGCACATAACATGCAATGAGTGATGTAACAATAATTAGTAAGACGTACAGAAGTGACAAAGCACCAATTGGACATGAACTACATATCTAAGTCATGCCGTAGTTAGCAGCACATGAACCAAAACACCACAATACTGCCTTGATTGCAGCGAGTTCCCTTGTCTGGATACATTCTTGCTTCAGGCAGCAGACTAGAAATGCCAACACAAAAGATGTCAACTTTGTTCAGAAAGTATAGAACTAACTAACTCGTGAATGCAACCACAAAGTTACTTGGTGGCTAGCTGGCTATCAACATGATCACTCTTCTTTGGATTGTTGTGATGAACCGTGCATTGCCTACTTACCTTCTTTTTTTATTTTGTCGTTTACATTATTTATGTAGATCGTATGATTGGGTCGTATGTCCATGGCTGGTGTGTTTCTGTGTATAAATAAAATGGAAAATTAGAAATAGAAAATGAATGAGATCATTCAGACACCTTGAACACACCAGTCACCACGGATTCCCAGATTCACGCTCCCATCTCATTACACTCCCATTTCATCTCGCTCCCACTAGCCAGACTAACGGTACCACCGCCATATTACGGAGCCAGTTATCTTGTTGATGTTAGTTTTTTGTTTCTAACCCTAACCTTAACCCTAACCCTAAACCTAACCCTAACCTTAACCCTAACCCTAACCCTAAACCTAAACCTAAACCTAACCCTAAATTGCTTGTATGTGGCAGTATATGATAATACGTGAAATATAATCGGGTGGGGACCGCAAGTCCGGGAGTGATAGAAACACCGGGGACCGCACGTCCGGGAGCGAACTCCGTTGGGAGTCTCAGTCTGTATGCCTCACCACGTTAGACAACGCATGCTGAAATAGCAAACAGAAGAAACTGCATTGAAGGGAGCAACTCATAAACAAAACTGTGACACTGGCGCTACATATCTGGATGTAAACCACAGCTGTAAATAATAGTTTAGGAGGGGTAATTCATAAAAAAGGCTCACCACACTGCTTCAACTCCTTTGAATACTCCACCGGAACACACACACACACGGGCTCTACGCGCTCATGCGTCTTTGTGAGAGTTACAAAAAAATCACAGCGCCATCACATGGGGCGGAGGGGGTACTTCAACAGTAAGAGAAGTGTTTATCAAAGATCATTATCATTATTGTAGTCTGATACAGTCAACCAACTTACCAACACATATATCGGAATAAAACAAGGGGATTCAAGAAGAGAAAATTCCAATTTCGTACATCCTTTAGCCTCGATGCATTTGCCAGGTGCCGTGCGATTGTAAGGCAATCGATTGTTTTGTCCTTCCACAGCACCCGTTTGGATGTTTCTTGTCGGCCGATGACGCTGCCCGCCGCTAGTTCGATTATCTTCGCCGAATCATCATGTCAACAGGAAGGATCAGATTGCATTTTCTGTTACACATGGTTTGCTGCTGTCAGAATAGCTGAGTTATAAATGGCATTGTAGTTAACAGGCGACTTGCCTCACGCACGACTGACGATAAGGGGAATCTCAGTTACTAACAAGGTGGTTTCATTGCAAGAGCAGCGGTGGTGGACAAGCTAACAAGCTAAGAAAACCCAACTAGCAAACACTACCTCGGGAGTGTTGTCAAGATCAATGACTGCATAGCTAGTTGGAGCGCACCCTTTCTGTGACTTAAATCGATATATGAAGGCGCGCTCTGGTCAAGTTGTCTAGAATTCATTCAAGGCGACCAACGCCAGACAGCTGGTTGCAGACGGAACCAGCACATCTTTCCTCTGACGCGGGCCAGTAGCTGGGATGTGCAATGGCATCGGTTCGGGTCGCTGTGAGAGTCAGGCCCATGAACAGAAGGTGAGTACCAAAAGCAGCCAGCAAGCCTGCCCTGGTCTTTCTACGATTTTACACAGATAAGACACCTGACCAGACCTGATAATGAAGTCGTCATTGCCAGTAGCAAGGACCATGTTTGTGTGTGACAGTGGCACACATGTTGTCCAGTTATTGCAGTAGATGAGTCACCCTGGCCTGTCCTAAATTTTATATGGTTATCACCTGTCAATGAACTTGCAGATCCACATCCCAAGACAGCGTCTATTTACACTCAGACAGCGAACGACACGTAACGATATGAAGTGAATATTGTGATGAGAGAATCGTCAATTCAGCTTTTTAATGCTCGTGACCCAGGGCATGCTACCTGTTGCTTGTTTGCACAGTTTTAAATATAGCAGCCCGTGTTGCGCCACGTCAATGACAACTCAACAACAACAAAAACCAACAATATCAAGGTCAAGTTGCTTTGGGTTTTGATTCTACTTCTGATGTTGTGTTTGGAATCGCGTAGGGCCTAGTGTGCTACACCCAACATCCTTGTGGTTTTGGAGACCTGTTATTTGATGGGCGTTGACCTTATTAGGAGGGGCGCCTCCAGGAATTTCAGCAGGTTCAACTGGAAAATCCAACAGTATGTTCATATACACTGTTAGAAATTAGAAATTAACTGTCACCCGCTTTGAACTGTCATTGTAGGCAAATATTATCTAGAATAGCATGGCCTACCAATGACTCAGAATGAGTCAGTATCTGAAGAATCTATAATCTCCAGAAATGCTGCATCACCATTCACCAATAATTCAGGTCAAGACACTTTGTCCAGTATGCATTATCAGTAACAATGGTTGATGTTCGGAAGCATTACGGTCACAGCAATGAGATCACTAGATCACTTGAACGTGCAGTGGTTTACATTGACAGAGGACATGAAGCCTACTTGTGAGCTGAATGTGTGACTTGTTGTTCTGTGTCAAATGATTTCATTTCACATTTGCCTTCCATGGGCATGTGCGTGGAGCAGTCGAGCTCATACCAAAGTACATAAAACATCAACAGCAGTAAAGTGTGAAGTATCAAGTTATGAGCGACAATGCTATTATTGCCCCCATAACCAACAAGCCAAAGAAAAGTGCACATGCACATTTTGGAACAAAGTGCCCATGGTAGTACAAGTGCATTCTGGAACGCTCAGTGGGTTGCGTGGTTACCACCAGACCTAATCACAAGTGAGATTAGGTCTGGTGACCTGCCTACTGTAAATTCCGTAGGGGGCGGAATACTTGGCCATTATGACACCCTGCCCTGCATTCTGATTGAACAGAGACACTGTAAAGGCCGGAATACTTGGCCATTATGACACACCCGTCCCGCTCTCTGATTGGACAGAGAAGGGACCATGATCTGGTCCTTTTCTGAGCAAAGCTTCCATACTGCCTTTCAGATTGGAACGATTGTGTAGAACTAAAGGCAGTATGGGAGTTCCCAGGCTACTCAGTGGGCTGTTTGACCTGTAGAATGGAGATGTAACTCCAAGATAAAATAGCAAAGCTGACCATAATCTATTGGCTTTGTCCAACATAGGCCTACTGTTGGAATTGTTTTCCAAAAGGCAGTGGGTGGGGTGAGATCGGGAGAAAAGTAGAAAAGTAGACTCAGGATTCTACATTGGCAGTGACGGGAAAGCTGATAAAGTGGCGTTGTTTTGATTGTGTTTTCTTTCTTTTTTATTTCCTTGTGTGTGTGTGTGTGTGTGTGTGTGTGTGTGTGTGTGTGTGTGTGTGTGTGTGTGTGTGTGTGTGTGTGTGTGTGTGTGTGTGTGCGTGCGTGCGTGCGTGCGTGCGTGCGTGTGTTTGTGTGCATGTGTGCGTATGTGCGTGTGTTTCTGTGCACATGCCTGCTTGAGGCCAGGGCAGATGTCCTGCCTGGTCAGGGCTATTTAAATGAAGTCAGCGTTTTATCGCTAAGTTTTCCTGTGTTGTGGTGGGAAGTTAAATGTTAGGCGCCGCATAGCTCCGGCTGTCCCATCCCATTAAGCACTCACTCATTCACCAGCCTGCAATCACCTTCAGAATGTGCTCTGTCTCTCTGGCCATCTCTCTTTTCTGTCATTCTTTCTGTCAGTTTTTCTGTCACTTGCCCTTCCTCTTTTGAGGTTGTGTGTGTGAGAGAGAGAGACAGCAAGAAAGAGAGAGAGAGAGAGAGAGAGAGAGAGAGAGAGAGAGAGAGAGAGACGGCAAGAGAGAGAGAGAGACGGCAAGAGAGAGACAGCAAGAGAGAGACAGCAAGAGAGAGACAGCAAGAGAGAGACAGCAAGAGAGCGACAGCAAGAGACAGACAGCAAGAGACAGACAGCAAGAGACAGACAGAGAGAGAGAGAAAGAGCTAAATATGTGAGAGCTAGTGTGCAATGTGAGATGTTGAAAGAGATGCACACTGTGTGTGTATGTGTGACCGATAAACGTTTCTGGCTCAATTTCCTCTGGTTTCTTTCAGCAGCACAGTTGCGGTCTGTTAGCTGGTGGGTCTGTTGTCAAAGGTTTTGGCTCAGGCCAAAGTAGGCTAAGTAGTCTGCTTGGCACGAGTTAGCTGCTCGCCAGATAAACCGCTGAGTCATTGGATTCCATTGCATTAAATTGCATTGCAAATCATGAGTACTAAAATCAATGTTTGTTGGTGAGAGTTGATGTTGTTGAATGGAAAACATCTCTCTCTCTCTTTACGTTTCTTTATTAGCGTTTTCTCTCCCGTTTCCTGTTTTTCTTTGCTCTCTCGTTCCCTTTCCATTTTTCCTCTTGTCTTCCTGTCAGTCTGTCTGTTTAAGTGCTTTTTCTCGCCTTCAACTGTCTCTCTCACCCCTCACCCCCTTCTTTCTCTCAGTCTGCTTGTCTTTCTCTCTGTCTTCTGCCCTTCCTTCCTTTTTCTGTTGTGTGTGTGTGTGTATTGGAGATGGTGAGAGATGATGCACTGTGTGGATGTGTGACCCATAAACTCTTTTTTTTCTTTCCTGTTGTGTCCCTGTCGTTCTCTAAGTTTCTCACTCAATCCTCCTCTCAGTCTCAATCCCCTTCTCTTTCCCAATCCCCCTTGCTTTCTCCATCTCTCTCATTCTTCACCTCTCTCTCTCTCTTTCTCTCTCTCTCCCTCCTCCTGTACAGTCTGTGTTTCCCTCATGTTACATCATCACCATGTTCCTTCACCCTCCTGTGGTGCTGTCTTTCTTTCTCTCTCTCTCTCTCTCTCTCTCTCTCTCTCTCTCTCTCTCTCTCTCTCTCTCTCTCGTTCTCTCTCTCGTTCTCTCTCTCTCTCTCTCTCTCTCTCTCTCTCTCTCTCTCTCTCTCTCTCTCTCTCTCTCTCTCTCTCTCTCGCTCTCTTTCTCTCTCTCTGTCTGGTAAGTGGGAGACTGGCTAGGATTTCGTGAGCTGCTTGTATGTATACCAGCTTAAATATACCACAGGCTATGATGCTCAAAAAAACAAAAACACACACACACACACACACACACACACACACACACACACACACACACACACACACACACACACACACACACACACATAAGAAATGTGAACACCAGTAGCAGCAACAGACACGCACACACACACACACGCACACACACAAACACGCACACACACGCACACAGGCACACACACCAAGCTGTGTTGTGATGAGCACTAACAGCATGCACTCACACACTGTGAGCCCTGAGCATAGCCTCTAACAATGCTACCCAAACAAACAAGCCAACGTGATGTTTCTCAACGGGGGTAGTACATCCCCCTGGGGGCATTGGAGAGCTCTAGGGGGGCGTTGAGAAGGATACAGCTGAGAGGGGGCTGTGCTAAGTTAGTTGCCAATGGGGGGCATTAGTCCATTCAATTTTTTAATACTAAGAGGGGTGTTGTCAGTCTTATGATGATGTCAAAGGGGTGTTCGGAGGCTTGTGATGAGGACAAGGGGGCGTTTCTTCAAAAAAGGTTGAGAACCACTGCGCTACCATCACCATTACTGCACGACTGCTGCTCATACTGTGTGGATCGGTAGTAAACCTCCTCTTGGGTCATCACCTTGAAAGGATAAACAACTACTGACAGAGTTAATAGCTTGCTGCTTGCTTTTAGTGCACTCAGGAGTCGGGTATGTGTCTTCCTGAACTACTGGAGTGATTTAAGGGCACAGGTTCAAGATTGGGTCTCTAGCAGTGCTACACAAACAAACACGCCAACATCACCATTACTGCACTGCTGCTGCTGAGTGTGGATTGTTGGCAGTGATGGGAAAAATTGATTCATTAGTTACAACCTAGGGCCACATATTTCAAATGACCTGGTTTCACCTGATGAGAATAAATCCAAGTGAAAAAGAAGTCCGCGATACTGCTTGTCTTACTGTGTATTTAATAGAGCAACGTTTGGACCTTCAGGTCTTCATCAGGCAAAGTGACAACCAGTGTCGCGGACTTCTTTTTCACTTGGATTTACTCTCATTGTCCTGCACCTGGCCCAGCGGGTGGGATGTGCACACATCTACTCCTCTGAACTGGTTTCACCTGTCCAATTCAACCAGGCGATCATTCAACTAGCCACTCACCTGTCTGAATTGGACAGGTAAAAAACAATTCATTTGGAATATGTGGAACTGGATTGTAACTAATGAATCAATGTTGTCCATCCCCATTTGTTATATAAACCTCTCCTGGGGTCATCACCTTGAAAGGATAAACTACTGCGTGAGTTAATAGCTTGCTGCTTGTTTTAGTGCACTCAGGTGTGTGTCTCTTCCTGAACTACTGGAGTGCTTTTAAGGTTCACGGGTTCAAGATTGGGTCTGACTCTGAACTACTTGTAGACATCAGTTACACCAACAGCAATACAGATCAGGCCTCAAATGACTCTCATCAGCTTAATTATTCTGATCATTTGCCCCCGGCCCCTCCATCCCCAGGGTCGACACCTCAAAAGGGTGTACTACTGACTTTTTAGTGCACTTGGGAGTAGCCGTGTTAATCACAGCCTCCATGACGATACGATTCAATATCGATATCTTATGATTTGATGTGATGTGGTACGATTATTTTCGATACTTAAGAATAGAGATGCACCGGATCCTGATTTTTAGGATCCTGCCGGATACCGGATCCACTGCTTAAGATCCTGCCGGATCCGGAACCGGATACCGGATCCTACAAAAGGGTTGAAACATACAGTCTACTCGCACACGTGGGCCCTTTTTATTAAGTTGGCTCAAACTATTTTTTAGACTCATTGGCTTATTGCCACACTGCCTGCAACGGCCGCTTCCAAAGGGCTTTCACTCCATGCAGTGATTGGAGTTGTGAAAGACTGACTGAAAAGCCTAGGCTAGAGATGCACCAGACCCTGATTTTTAGGTTACATGCCGGATACCGGATCCACTGCTTAAGATCCTGCCGGACCCGGATCCTGTGAAAAACCCTATAATCCTGCCAGATCCGGAACCTGAACCGGATCCGTTGCATCTCTACTGAAGAATGTCCCATGAACTGATACAATATGATTCGACTAGACTTTTTTCCAATTACTTTTCCACTTCTATTATGTTATGGAGCTAGGGCATTGGGCGGGGCCAGAGAGATTCGATTATTTTCGATACTTAAGAATGCCCCACGATAATCGTCAGATTATATCACGATATATCGATACATTTAGATTATTATTTACAACCCTAGTCTGAACTGTGCAGGAAAATCTTGATGATACAAATAGCACTGCATGTCATTATTCAACTGATCATTCAGGCCTACCAGATTTATCACTCTATTCAAAAAATAATAACACAGTAATCACACAAAGAATGCATGACAGATCTTTGGGCTAACACAGCTTAGAGTGGTGTGTTGCCCATGGAGAGATGGGTGAAAAGATGTGATTCTACCATTACAATACTGTTGCTTCTAATGCCTGAACTATTAGCTGTGCTTTTAGTGCACTTACCGGTAGTTGGTTGTCTGCCTCAAGTCAAGTGTGTCTGTCTCAAAGCGGAGAGCGTTTAAGGCCACACAGCCCAGAGAGTGGACTACGCAGCTGCTGCAGATTACTCATAGATCTGAGATGATTCTCATCTGCTTAATGATTCTGATAGATTGAAAAGTGAAAGCCCAGGGCAGTCATGGGTATGCGGTTAGGGCGTCAGACTTCTAGCCCAAAGGTTGCCGGTTCGACTCCCGACTCGCCAGGTTGGTGGGAGGAGTAATTAACCATTGCTCTCTCCAGGGTGTCCGCGGGGTTGTAAAAAGTATTAAAAGTTGATAAATTCAAAAGGCAAAATTTAATGGCCTTAAAAGTTGTAAATTTGCTTAAAAGGTATTATTTTTGAAAAATGAGCCATTATTTTTTCTTAGTTGAAGCATTGTGATTAAAAATTAAGAAGTTAGGTGAGACTTTTAGCCCAAAAGGTGTTGTTTTGACTCCCGACCCGCCTGTTTGGTGGGTGGAGTAATTAACCAGTGCTCTCCCTCATTCTCCTCCATGACTGAGATACCCGGAGCATGGTACCGTCCCGCCACACTGCTTCCTTTCGGGCGTCTTTTTGCAAAAAAATGTCTTGTTAAGACTCGCAATGAAGTGCCGTGATGGTTGTAAAAATGATCTAAAGGTAGTGAAAAAAGGTATTAAATGGTAGTAAATTTGACTTCAAATTGGTGTATATACCCTGTCTCTCCCATCCTCCTCCATGACTGAGGTACCATGGGCATGGTACTGTCCCACCTTGGGGCGCCATTGGGGGCTGCCCGCTTGCACGGGTGAGGCATAAATGCAATTTCGTTGTGTGCAGTGTTCATTTGTGTGCTGTGGAGTGCTGTGTCACAATGACAATGGGAGTTGGAGTTTCCCAGTTGGGCTTTCACTTTCACACTCTGATAATTAGCCATCGGCATAGAGTACTGCCGGACCTTTCTCTCAGATATAGAGGTCAAAGGGACGCGCTGCTGTGTGAGCTAATTGCCCTGCTTTTAGTGCACTTGGACGTGTGTATGCCTCAAGTACCTGAGTTACCTCTAGGTCACAGGTTCTAGATTGGCTATGGACTTGGTTACACTTACAGCACTGGAGATCAGAGTTCTGCTGACACTTTCAGTTTCATGCTTCTGATAATTAACATCTGCTTCGAGTGCAGGTGAACCTCTTTCCCAGACATACAGGTGAAATGGACGTGCTACTACTGAGCTAACTTAATAGTCCTGTTTTTAGTGCACTTGGACGTGAGTGTGCCTCAAATACCAGAGTGGATATAAGGTAACTGGGGTGTGTTTCTTCAAAGCGAAGTTGTTAGCTAGTTAGTTACTTTGGTAGTTGCCAATGGGAAATTGCATTGCAAACAACAAAGTAGCCAATGAAGTTAGCAACTATGGTTTCGAGAAATGCACCCCTGGCTTGAGAAAGGGTCCTGACTGCTTAGGTCTGGAAGACCATGGTTTCACTTACAGAATTGCAGATTGGAGCTCACATGTCAAAACAATTTATTGTTCTATTGTGCTATTACTGAATGCTACTACTGATTATCAGTTCAATGATGCATTCTTGTATGCATTTCTAGATATTAATTAGTAAGCACAAGGGAATTAATGAGAAATTGTTGTCACTCAGCCAAATGTTGCAAATGAGGAGATGTTATCTGTTAAGGCTTCACGATTATGGTAAAAAGGATTATCATGATTATTTGGACCAGAAATTATTCAACAACAACAAGCAATTTTGAATTTGAAAAGAGTATTCAATGAATTTTGCGCAGAATGTTATTTTAAAAACATCACAAAAGGAAACATAACAAAGAGTGCAAAAGGTATTCCTGGCCTCATTGAAGCACATTGAAGGATTATATTACATTTGGCTACATTAGCATGAGCCGTGCTAAACAAACACAGGCTTATTGTGATCATTATGAAATGGCACATATACACCCATCATCATGCTTCCTCCCTGTTCATGTATGTGGTGGGTTGAGTTCTGTGTATTGCATGTGCTTTGGGGTCCCAATTACGAATGAGATCAGTTAAGGGTTCGAGGTTCGAGATGGGGTCGAGTGCTTAGGCCTTGTTATTCATAACTGCATTGCAAATCAAGAGCTCGCAGATGGCTCTCATCAGTTCAATGATGCTGGTAATTTAATGCGTTCATTTCTAAGCAGCCATCAGTTGGAGCGTCCAAGATTTAATGAGAAATCATTGTCACTCAGCCATTGCAAATGAGGAGATGGTATCTGTCTATCTATAGACATGAGAAAATAAATGGTGAGGATCGCAGGCATTTGTGTTGGTCATCGTCTCAACAGGATTTCAGAAACATGCTCATACTGCCTTGAATGGTTTTGCACAAATGTTGGAGAAATCGGTCAGCCATTGCATATGAGCTGATGCTATCTATCCACGCAGAAATTTGGAATTGTTGTAATTATAAACCACTGTTTCAGGTCACTTGCCTTTCCTAGAAACATCATCATCATGTGTAAAGAAGTGGGAAATTAGTTGTCTTCAGTAAAGAAGTGGATGCTCTCTATTGGGGGAAATGTCATCTTTGCTTTTCTTGACCTAATGCATCAGGCCTTGATGGAACATTTATGTGGTCCTGTGAAGCATGATTAATAGTAGTGTTCCTCTTAGTGGGTAATTATGGCATTAGTATTTGAGAGAAACTATAGAGTCCTTGGCATTCTATGCATGAATGTTTTGTCAGTCAGACTGTCACTATTCAAGGTCATTAAAGGGACACTGTGCAGGATATGGTCAAAAAAGGTACGGCAACTATGATGCTCATTGAAACTGGGTTGACTACTGTATTGCCAAATTTGATATTTACATGAAAGTTTACTAAGTAATAAACAAACATTTTCTAGTATGGTCCACGTAGAGTCATTTTTGCAGCTAAAAATGGCTATTTTTGGAAATTCAAAATGGCGGACCATGGAGAAGATCCCCCTTTTCATGTATGAAAAGTGCAATATTTCCAGTCATAATGAATACGTAGAATTTGATGGTGGTGGTGGTAAGTATTCATGAAAAAGGTAACATTAGTGAATGGGCAGCATAAATTCTGGAAATAAACAACTAAAAATCTCACACAGTGTCCCTTTAAGGAGACTGGAACAGATGCCACTTTGTTTGAAGTGGTGAAGCCCAGAATGGGTTATGAGTTATAGTATCTTTGGGTTCTACATACATGTTCTTTGGCTACATGATGCATCATTGCTTTATGTTGAGCTACATTAGTATGATGGGTACAATGCACAAACAATATTATTATGATCATTATTTTGAATGTTTAGCGCCTTCCTCCATCTTCCACTGAGGTACCCTGATTGTGGTACCATCCCCATTCACTGCTCTCTGCTCACATGTTAAAATGGGTTAAAATCAATCATTGAATTTTTGTTGTGTGTTATTGCAAAGGCGAGTTGTAATTCCCTTTCACTGCTGTTTAGAAGCAGTGATGCGATGAGCAAACTGGATTCATTAGGTTACAATCCAGTGCCACAAATGCCAAATGACCTGATTTTACTTGTGCAGGTGATCATTCAGCCAGGCAATCAACTAATTTAATTGGACAGGTAAAACCAGGTCAACTGGAATATGTGGCACTGTGTTGTAAATTAATGAATCTGGGTTGCCCAATTAATTAATCTGGGTTGTTTTTGTTTTTAATAAAAAAATTCAAAACATTTTTATTTTCATCTGCTTTTGGTGATTGTTAGTTATCTACTATCTACAATACAATAGTTTTTTTCTTCTTCTTTCTCTACTTTCAAGCACATTGAGTGACAGTTTTGTATGATACTGTGCTATATAAATAATATTGATATTGATATTACCATATATAATTGTTAATGCCCTTTCTCATGTGCAAATGACCATGTGTGTTCATTTTGTGTGTGCCTTTCTGTCCTTTAGGGAGAAGGACTTGGAGGCCAAATGCATCATAGAAATGGAGGGCACCAAGACCACCGTTACCAACCTTAAGGTACGCATTATCCAGCATTCACATCACCGCTGACCCTTATCAGGCATGCTGGGAGTTGTAGTTTAGCTATTCAAGCCGGCCAGTTTATGAAAAAAAAAAAACTTTTTTGAGGAACATTACCAAGGCGGTGTCCAAGCTTAGCTAAGGCGGCCGCCTGGGCTAGAAAGCACTGCGGGAAACACTGTTTACTGTTCTATTCTATTACAGGTATATTGTAATCTCATCTATCTAATCTGCCACTGATCCTATTACACTTGTGTTATTTCTATTCTATTCTATTCTATTCTATTCTATTCTATTCTATTCTATTCTATTCTATTCTGTTGTGTTCTGTTGTGTTCTGTTGTGTTCCATTGTGTTCTCTATTGTGTTCTTATATTTCTATTCTATTCTATTCTATTCTATTCTATTCTATTCTATTCTATTCTATTCTGACGGTTCGTTTCTATTTTATTCTATTCTGATGGTTCTATTCTATTCTACTCCGTGTGTCCAGCTGCATGATGGGGTAACGGGTGACTCCGTGAGGGAGAAGACCAAGACCTTCACATATGATTTCTCCTACGACTCGGGGGACTGCAAGAGCACCTGCTTCATATCACAGGAGAGGGTGAGGTGACCACACGCACACGCACACGCACACGCACTCGCGCACACACACACACACACACACACACACACACACACACACACACACACACACACACACACACACACACACACACACACACACACACACACACACACACACACACACACACACACACACACACAAAGGTCGACTCTGGAGGCTGTAAGAACACCTGATTCATCTCCCAGGAGAAAGTGTGGTACACACACACACACACACACACACACACACACACACACACACACACACACACACACACACACACACACACACACACACACACACACACACACACACACACACCTTGACTCTGGAGACTGCGGAAGTACTTGCTTCAGGTCTCAGGAGAAAATGAGGCGACACACACACGCACACACAGACACACACAGCCTCCTCTGCTTCTGCAGTGTTGAGGTGACGAACGCTGTATTTGAACTCACCTCAGTGACTTAATGCCACACGCTGAGAAAAAGGCTTCAAAAACTCTTAACGCAAGATGACTCAATCGATGGATGAAGTAAACAAGCACAGTGTTCGGGCACAAAAGATTAAATCCATGGAATTGAACTTTTCACCGTCTGTTTAAGCGCCCTCTTTTCCATATGTGAGACTTGTCTCGGATTGCGTAACAGATTAAGCACAAAAGTAGTAGCCAGTAAAACAAAACTTGAACACAACACAGACGGATAAGCAAGATAAAATCAGACAAGTAGTGGAATAAGGAAATATGTCAATTCCACCGCCTCTGTAAACAAACACATTTATGGATACTAAAGCTTTGTCTGTGGGATTGAATTTGCGACCTTCTTTTGCCCACTCCCTTTTAGATATTTTTTGTCTTTTAGACTTAATTCTTGACAGGATAGTTTACGGGATAGTCAGAGTACGAACAATTCAGCCTGGGAGAAATATACCTAAAGCCCTGCAAGGGGTCGTTTCAGTTCTAAAGAGGGGGGCGTGGTGGCTGTTTGGGTACGTGATCTGCCGCCAACCCCTGCTGACAGTACGTGTCTTGCAACTGAAGGAGGAGTCTGAACCAGGCTTAACATATCCTGTGGAACTGACCCATAGGATATTATCGATTTATTATCTCATATTCTCAGATTTGATGTTAACAATAAACACAAAACAATATATCAATAGAATATAATATGAATATAAGCTGATCCATAGAGTATAATAAGCTTTTAGCTTGATCCAATTTGATATTAACAATAAACACAAAACAAAACAACAACAAAAAACAAATGAAAATACATTGTCTCTGAGACACTATATTTTCATTTGTTTGTTTTTGTTTTGTTTTGTCTTTGTTGTTAATGTCAAATCGGATCAAGCTAAAAGCCGATTATAACGTCTGAAGAACTGGAGTAGGTTTTTGTTTTGAATCAGTGTAAGAACGTGACTGCTGATGTCTGTTTCTGCTTACTGGACAATATTTTGGATTAAGAAGCTGTTCATTTTTTAGGCAAGCTAGCTTTTGTTGTTTCGATGAGTTTTGACAGTTCACACTTTCATGTCACTTTTGCCCAACTTCCTATGAGCTTGTGAGCCTTTCTTGAGATGCGTGACGACCATTCAAAGTTCAAAGTTCAAAGTACTTTATTTGCCATTTGTGCATAAACTAGTAGTCCAAGCACATAGGAACTCTTGTGCAGGCCCTCTGAGTCAATAAATAGAATTAAATAGAAAAATAGGAAGACAAAATACATTAAAAAGTGATAATAATCAAAGAGATCAAAAGAATAATAAAAAAGGTGGATCAGATGTTCTTTTTTGCCATCAGTCTCACTGTTGCTGGGAAGAAACTGTTGAAAAACCTTGCTTTTCTGGTAGGAATGCTGTCCGCTCTACTGTGTCTCAGTTTGTATGTGCAGTTCCTGTGGCAAGCTGTGTGATTCTGATGGAATATGAGTCCACCATGATAAAACAAAGTGAACCAAAATGAAGTCAAATGAAGCTAGAATTCTTATCTAGAATTCTTATTATTGTGAATAACGGAATCTCTGTAGTGAAATGAAAATGTATAAAGTAACCTGTTTTTACTGTATGCCAAGACGTTCCTCTATATGAAAGTGTCCTTTTATATCTCCAAGTTCCTGTTGACTGTTGTTCCTGCGGTCACTGTTATTGACCTTCATCTGTTTCCCATGTGTAGGTGTTTAAGGACCTGGGCTCTGTGGTGCTCAAGGCTGCGTTTGAGGGCTACAACGCCTGCATATTCGCCTACGGCCAGACCGGATCGGGGAAGTCCTACACCATGATGGGCAACCCGGTAAGAAATCAGGCTTGTACGAAATTCTGAATTGAATGAATTTCAATTCAAAGTAATGCCATAATGCGAACACTAGGTGGTGTCATTACCTTGAATTTCTTTTAATTTAATCTACACCTCCCATTGAAAGTACATAGAACACCACCACCTAGTGTTCGTAATAGGGCATTATTTTGAATTGAAATTCTTTCAATTCGGAATTTCGTACAAGCCTGTAAAAAATGATTATAATACGTAATTTATTAATCAGCACTTTAGAGAACAGGCACAGATGATTCATTTTTTGATAAAACTGGTAAACAGAGGGACCTCGTCTACTATGCGGCTGACCCGGGTTCGATTCCCCGGCCCGGGTCCTTTGCTGGCCCTGCCCCATCTCTCTCTCCCAACTCGCTTCCTGTCACCATCTTCACTATATTGTCATAAATAAAGTCAAAAAGACCAAAAAATATCTTTCAAAAAACCTGGTAAACAGAGAACTGCTTTATGGTTCTTTTGATTTTCAAATACGAGTGTTGACCATGTTGACAATGTGTGTGGGAGAAAGGTATTTGTCCGCAGAACACAAGACGCGTAGTGACTTGGCCTCTTGCTTTACTTTTGGACTGTGAAGGTCTGAGCTCTCTCTCACTTAGGCCGAATCCCATTTCTAATTTCTACCCTTACCCTACCCCTTCTCCTGGCCCCTTGTCCCTTCAAACAGAGCAATAAGGGATAGGGCTTTCAACGCAACCGTAGTGTGTCCTCCTCCTTTTTCCAAGTGATCATACTCATGCTGGCAGGGTAATGCACTGAAAATGGGATTTGGCCCATTAGGCTTGTTCAAGTGCTCTCTCCCCTCTTATCTCATCTCCTCTCCTCTTTCCTTGCTTTTATTCTTTCCTCTCTGGTTCTCTCTTCTACTCTTTCATCCCATGCCCTTCTCTGCCCCCCTTCCTTTCTCTCCTTCCTCCTGTTCCATTCCTTTTCCTTCACTTTCCCTACTGTATACAGTATCCTCCCATCCATTTTCTCCTCTCCTCTCCTCTCCTCTCCTCTCCTCTCCTCTCCTCTCCTCTCCTCTCTCTCTCTCTCTCTCTCTCTCTCTCTCTCTCTCTCTTTCTCTTTCTCTTTCTCTTTCTCTTTCTCTCCTCTTTCTCTCCTCTGCCTCTCTCCTCATACCCTAGCAGCAGATCAAGTACCCAAACAGCCACCACGCCCCCGCTTAGTAGACCCCTTTGCGCTGAGTGAAATGTTCCTATCGATATTCAGTCTAAGAGAGAGTGACGGGCAAAACAAAGAAGCATGCAATAACATATTGTGGCAAAAAAGTTATCATGCTTGTAAAAACGTATTGTATGATATATTGACTTATTGATTATTGTGACAGCCCTATCCAGGAAGAAAAATTCGGAGGCACTCACGATTAGATTTTTTTTTTATTTGGCTACAGGCCCTTTTTCGACCTGGACCAAAATGTGTAGCAATTTTATATCGACGACTGTCTTTCTGCACTTTTCTGAATGCATACCTGTAGTGTGTGCGTGCGTGTGTGCATGCATTGTTGTACACACACCTACTTAAAACAAGATGCTGCATCTCAAGAGGCATCCCCCATGTGCAAATAAATAAGTAAATAAATAAATACGTACATATGTGTATCTTTTGTAAGTGTGTGTGAGTCTGTGTTTTGTAAGTGTGTGTGAGTGAGTCTGTGTTTTGTAAGTGTGTGTGTGTGTGTGTGGTGTATAAGTAATGTGTTCTTCTCTCCATTAGGGTGACCTGGGTCTCATCCCCCGCATCTGTGAAGGCCTCTTCAGCCGAATCGCCGGGACGACCCGCGCGGACGAGGCCTCCTTCCGCACAGAGGTCAGGTAAGAAACTGGGGTGCAAGGTCCAAAGGTCAAACGTTCAATCGATCAAGTTTCATGCACCATTACAACAAGGAACATAATAACAAAATACTTAAAAAACCTATTAAAAGGTGGTTGAATATAACACAACTATAAAACAAAGGCATGTGTATGGTTGTTAACGCATAGAAATGAGACGGCTTAACCATGAGTACACTGTTTAGCCTTTTAGACCTGACCCTCTTGGAGCTCTAAAATAACTTTCTTTTATGTGTGTGTGTGTGTGTGTGTGTGTGCGTGTGTGTGTGTGTGTGTGTGTGTGTGTGTGTGTGTGTGTGTGTGTGTGTGTGTGTGTGTGTGTGTGTGTGTGTGTGTGTGTGTGTGTGTCTCCACAGCTATCTGGAGATCTATAACGAGCGAGTGCGAGACCTACTAAGGAGGAAGTCCACCAAGACCTACAACCTCAGAGTGAGGGAACACCCCAAAGATGGACCCTATGTTGAAGGTACCTCACCATGGGTGTAGTACGTTCCATCATCCTAAAGCCTGGTTTAGACTCTCCCTTCTGTTGGAGGACACGCACTGTCAGCGGGGGGTAGCGGCAGATCAAGTACCCAAGCAGCCACCACGCCCCCTCTCTTAGCACTTAGTAGACCCCTTGCCGCGATCAACGTATATTTCTCCCAGGCTGAATTGTTCGTAATCTGCTGCAGTAAGGAGCAGTAAGGCGGGACGGTTGGGGCGGTGGTAGCTCACTTGGTAGAGGGGCCGTTTGGCAACCCAAAGGTTGCAGGTTCGAGCCCCGTTCGGCCTGACTCCATCGTTGTGTCCTTGAGCAAGATACTTAACCCCAAGTTGCTCCTGGTGGCAGGGTGGTACCCTGTGTGGCAGCCACGGCCACTGGTGTATGAATGTGAGTGTGAATGGGTGAATGTGAGGCAAACAATGTAAAGCGCTTTGAGTGCTCGAAGGAGTGGAAAAGCGCTATATAAATGCAGTCCATTTACCATTTACCATTTACCATCCTCAGGGTACGTCAGTCATGGAGGAGAATGGGGGAGAGCAGTGGTTAATTACTCCCCCCACCAACCTGGTGGGTCGGGAGTCGAACTGGCAACCTTTGGGCTAGGAGTGACGCCTTAACCGCTTACCCATGACTGCCCAAATCCCTATCTATATAAACTTGTGAACTTGTGCATTGGGTTCAAAATTCAGTGCTACGGCTTTGCCAGCAAGACTACAAGCTACCGAATGCATTTTTTTTCTTCAAATTAATTTGAGAGGGACAGGAAGCGAATGGGACAGAGAGACGAGGCAGGATCGGGAAATGACCTCGCGTTGGAAATCGAACCCGGGTCCCCGGCGTAACAGTTCTGTGCCCTACCGCGTGTGCCACGACGGGGCCGCTACCTAATTCATTGTAATAACATGAGGCACTGTTGATATGATAGCCTACTGCAGTGTTTCTCAACAGGGGTGCCGAGGCACCCTGGGGTACCGCAGGCCCCCCTCAGGGGTGCCGCAGAAACATGTTACAGCTTGTTGGCTTGGGGTTCCTTGAAATGTTTCATGAATTGAAAAGGTGCCTCGCCTAAAAAAAGGTTGAGAAACACTGGCCTATTGTACATAGAGGGGTAGATCACTTATCTACCTGCAAGGCTACGTCCATGGTGTTGTCACCTTTTGGGAATTCAAAGAAGCTCTTGAGTAGCTTTTTTAAATCATTTTGCTCAGTGATAACGTTTTAATTACTGCTATACATAATTCATAGCTGTATGAATAATGTACATGCAGTAATACTGTAGGAAGGCATTCATTATTAACAAATGAAAGTAGCCCATTAGCTATTATTTAGCTATTATTTCCGTACACATTAATAATTAACAAATGGAAGTAACCCATTAGCTATTTATCTTTCTTTTTCCTTCCACATCCTACAAGATAAAGTGCAAACCAGACTGAGCTTTAAGCATTCTATTCATTTCCAACATACTGGTTGATATGACCCCCGCCCTTCCCTTCTCTCTCCTCCCCCAGACCTATCGAAGCTGAATTATTAGCAAGCGAAAATAGCCTCTCAGCTTTTTTTGTGCATTATTCCATTTCCCTCCATACCTTAGAATAGACAATACGAAATCAATGCATTGTTGTAGCTTACAGTGTTTTGGCATTGTGACTGTTAACCTTTGAACTTTGACCCCCCCAGACCTGTCGAAGCACCTGGTGCAGAACTACACGGACGTGGAGGAGCTGATGGAGGCGGGCAACATCAACCGCACCACCGCCAGCACGGGCATGAACGACACCAGCTCCCGATCGCACGCCATTTTCACCATCAACTTCACACAGGTAAGGCTACACTAATAGGCTATACATAGGTTCACAGTGTTTATAAACACAATGTTGTGAGGAGGGGCAAGACACTGGCAGCCAACAACGTGAGCTAATTTTTTGACTGACAGCGGTTACCAACAATCAGAAGTTGAGTTGTGCGCAGCTAGTGTCGCGCAGCCAGGAGAAAACAAACATTTAGAACCCATGTACTGTATACTGCATTACTCTACACAAGTGGTTCTACACTACACTATATTGCAACATCAATCGCACCACCGTCAGCACTGACATGAATGACAACAGCAGCTAATAACATGCTATTTTCACCGTCAACTTCACACAGGTAAGACTAGACTAGACTTTCCAGTACGTATTACTGGTATAGTTATTTTATTTTATATTATGTTATATTCAGGGCTCTAAATTAACTTTTTCCACCACCAGCCAATTTGGCTAGTGGACATTTTTTCTTACCAGCCAAACAGAAGTTCAACTAGCCATTTTTTTTAATCTCGCCAAAATAAACTATGCATTAGGCTAGTTTTTTTTTTTTTTTCTAATTAAATGGTCATTTTGTCCAACTGTTTCTACAACACAGATACACTAGGCCTGCATAGGCTACTATATGCCTACATAATAATTAAGCATATTATAGGCCTAGGCTATATATTTTTTCATTATTTTTTAACTTCTGCTTTATTTTTTACTTTCATTACTTAGGCCTAATTAATTTGATTAGTTTTTGTTCAATTCCTCTGAAAACAGCTGAATCACATCGCACAAGCCACTCACATAACAGACCTTTAACATAGGCCTACAGTAACCAAGCACACAGCCAAACACTACAAAACCTCACATACGCACACCCCAAGGAAGGAGAAGAGATGAGAGGAAAATGAGAGGAGAGAGGAGGAGCTCTTCTCTACCATGCGCAACAAAATGACAAGAAGCCTAGTTTAATTAAAAGTAAATAATATCTCTGGAATCTTCGCTTCCTTTGTTACTTCCACAGCTTCGTCGTTGGTTGCTTTTTTTTCTTTCCGATGGCGTGGGCTTTCCAACTTAGTTGCGCCACGACTCTGAACATTTCAGAAGACAACTGAACTGACAGCTACGGTCACACTACTCTGACAGTCGGCTCTCCTCCTCTGCCCTGGTCGCTATTTCGTTCCACAACCACTCATTTTTAACGTCACTATTTACAATTAGGCCTACTACTAGCATTCACCAACACACAGAACCTTGCTCTAACCCCCGCCACATTCTCATCACTCGCACAAAACATAGTCTACACAACAGAAGTAGCGCTATGCATAATCTGCGTAAGTCCTGTTATTGAAACGGTCAGAGTTTCGCTGCTTCAAAAATGCAGCCTGTTCAAGGTTCATATAGCAGTAGTGACGTTAAAAAGGTTGTAGCGAAAGCGACGAGAGCATAGGAGGAGAGCTGCCTGTCAGAATAGTGTGAGCGCAGCTTAGCTGACAGAAGGCTGGTCGTCTGAAATGTTTTCAATCCTGGCGCGCGCAACAGCATGGAGTTGACGCTCGATGCACTGGAAAGCCCACGGTGGGAGGCTACGTCGTGACGCTAGTGTCCATGGGTAATGTAGGAAATCTCGCCCTATAACGTTCGTCAGAGCAGCGGTTTACCGATCATAAGCTACTGTACTCGGGCGCTACTAGCCAAATTGGCGGGTAGGTATTTTTTTCTACTAGCCAAAATTAATTTTCACCCGTGTTTGGCGTGTTGGCGTGTGTTAATTTAGAGCCCTGGTTATATTGTACTGCACTATCCTACATTACACTATATTACTACATTAACATACACTATATTACTACATTACTACATGACACCAGCAGCCGATCCCACACTATATTCACCATCAACTTCACACAGGCAAGGCTACACTACAATAAATTACATTACATTACTCTACACCAGGCATCACCAACATTGTGCCCGCGGGCACCAGGTGGCCCTCAAGGAGCTTTTGAGGTGCCCACCAAGGATGTTAAAAAATACTGACTATGACAAGGTTATAGTCATTTTCTTGTTTTAAATATGAGATTATTTCATCATAACCTTTATCAATAACGAAAAAGCTAACAATCATTCAATCAAAGTGATTTTAGAACAATGTCAAGACATTGGTAGAGAATTTTGAACAAACAAAGTAGCCCTCGGATAGCACTCGGTAGCCCTCAGGTAGCCCTTGTTTAGCCCTCAGACCCTGAAAGGTTGGGGACCCCTGCTCTACACTATATTACATTACTTTACACTACATTACTCTACACTACATTACATTACTCTACTCTATATTACATTACTCTACACTACATTACTCTACACTACATTACATCCCCTGTTATATTACGCTACACTACTTTGCACTATATTGCAACATCAACCGCACGATTGCTAACACTAGACTATACTGGTATATTACTGTATATAACACATGAAGTTGCATTTTATTTTATATTATTTTAAGCGTCACTGTCCTACACTGTACTTTAACATTAACTGCACCACAGCTTAGCACCGGCATAACTGACACCAACAGTAGATCACATGCCATATTCAACATTAACTTCATATAGGCAAGATGTATACTACGTTACATTACAATAGATAAGAGATTACATAATAATGCATTATTATACTTGTATTGCCTCTTACATTACATTATACGTTACAACATCAGCCACACTACAGCGAGCAGCAGCATATACGACATCAGCAGTAGATCACATGACTGACAACACCCACCCCCGGCTGCCCCACAAAAAAGGAGGGGGAAAAAAGCACAGTATAGTCATTACATTACATTACATTAGCATTTAGCAGACGCCTTTGGCCAAAGCGACTTACAAGGAGACATATGCATGCATAACGTGCCATCATAGTGATGCATAATGTGCATAGTTCAAGCTCAAGTTGACCTCCAGTCTTTGGCGTCTATGTCGGCAGGCGAAGTTCGATGCAAGATGTATACTACATTACATTAGAATAGGTATGAGATGACATAATAATACATTATTATTCTACAGTGTAGACATGCATAAAGTGCCATCATAGTGATGCATAAAGTGCATACTTCAAGCTCAAGTTGACCTCCAGTCTTTGGCGTCTGTGTCTGCAACCGGTAGGGCACTCGCCTGCCATGCGGCTGACCGGGGTTCGATTCCCGGCCCGGGTCCTTTGCCGTCCCTTCCCCGTCTCTCTCCCAATTCGCTTCCTGTACACCTCTCACACTGTCCTATCAAATAAAGTTGAAAAAGACAAACGAATAAATACAAATAAAATGTTGACCTCCAGTCTTTGGCGTGTGTGTCGGCAGGCGAAGTTCGATGCGGAGATGCCATCAGAGACGGTCAGCAAGATCCACCTGGTGGACCTGGCGGGCAGCGAGCGGGCCGACGCTACCGGGGCAACGGGAGTCCGGCTGAAGGAGGGCGGCAACATCAACAAGTCCCTGGTTACCCTCGGCAACGTTATCTCAGCCCTCGGTAAGGATTCTTTTTAAAAAAAAAGAAAAAAAAAGACGCCCTTGTGATGGGCATGCCAGTTGAAATTGAGCATTAGATTGTGGTGGGCTTTAGTTAAACTGAGCCTAGATTTGGAAAGGCTCACCAAAATTGGACAAATAGAAAATTGTAGCCTGGTCTGAGGTGTCTCAATTTATGCTGCGAAACTTGACTAGCGTCAGAATTTGGCATCAACAGCATGGATACGTACATGGACCCATCCAGTCTTGTATCAGTGGTTCAGGCCAGAGCCATACAGAGGGGAGAGTCGGGCAATCTCCACTGTGTCCTAGGGCCGACTTCCGCATTAGCAAAATTAGCTGTTTAGTGTCTCAGAACTGCTTAAGCGTTGCGAATGTTAGTGCCTAGAAGTGGGCGTAGCACACAGCAAATGCGATGCCATGCAATGCAGGGAATATGACAAGACTTGCTGTTCGTAGTAATAACTTCAGATAAACATCACAGATGGTAAAGCTGTTGTGATTATCACCACCAAGACAGTTGATAGTTTACATATTTGTGGCGATTACCCCGCAGTATAGTTCGTTAGTCTTTTTTTTTTGGCTGTTAATGTGGTGGTTCTATGTTGAGTCTATGGAAAGACAGCCGCTTTAGGCACGACCTTATCTCATTGAAAGGCGGGGTTGCAATTTAATACCTGGTCCTCCAATCACGCAACTCTCCCCTCTGCTCTGGTTCAGGCTGGTGGTGTAATGGTGTGGAGGATATTTTCTTGTCACACTTTGGGCCCCATAGTACCAATTGCGTCACTGCAATGCCACAGCCTACCTGGGTGTAGTTGCAGACAAACAGTACAAGCAAGGAGTACCTAATAAAGTTGCCGGTGAGTGACTGTTGTTCACCATACCAACTTGTTGCAAGTCGTAATGGGCGACTTTTGATCATTTGTGCTGAAGTGCTTTTCTTTCTCGATTTTTCTGGTTGTTTAAAGGGACACTGTGCAGGAAATGGTCAAAAAAGGTACTGCAACTATGCTACTCCTTAAAACTGGGCTGCCTATTGCCAAATTTGATATTTACATGAAAGTTTACTACGTAATAAACAAATATTTTCTAGTATGGTCCAAGTACAGTAATTTTTGTAGCTAAAAATTGCTATTTTTGGAAATTCAAAATGGCGAACCATGGAGAAGATCCCCCTTTTCATGTATGAAAAGTGCAATTTTCCCCATCATAATGAATACTTAGAATTTGATACTGGTGGTAAGTATTCATGAAAAAGGTAACATTAGTGAATGGGCAGCATTAATTCTGGAAATAAACAACTAAAAATCTCACACAGTGTCCCTTTAAAAGCTCTCCATACAGTACATGCAGTTCACTTGCCATTGGTATTGACGTTAACCATTGAGTAGGTTCTCATTACGTTAACAATGTAAAGAAAAGCCGTTTACTGAAATGGCCACCATTATTGTCCCCTCACAGTGGTATTGAAATTACATTGACCTTCTCAATCTTTTTTGAACAAACGCCCCCTTGGCCTCACCAAAAGGCTTCCAACGCCCCCTTGACCTCATCATAAGACCGACAACGCCGCCCCTTAGTATTAAAAAGTTAAATGGACTAATACTCCCCAATGGCGACTAAGCATTGCCCCCTCTCAGCTGTATCCTTCTCAACGTCCCCCTAGAGCCTCCCAACGCCCCCAGGGGGGCTGCACTGCCCCCGTTGAGAAACACCAGCTCCTCATAGCCTTGGCATTGGTGGGCCTGTCTTCGGGGCATTAATGAGTCATTATTCATCTTGCCGTTTCCTTCGCAAGGAAGACAGTTGATCGTTGTGAAAGACTCTTCGTCATTGCTGTTTGAAAGTTCAATAAAAGGACATAAAAGCTCTCTCTCTCTCTCTCTCTCTGTCTGTCTGTCTGTCTGTCTGTCTGTCTGTCTGTCTCTCTCTGTCTGTCTCTCTCTCTCTCTCTCTCTCTCTCTCTCTCTCTCTCTCTCTCTCTCTCTCTCTCTCTCTCTCCTTCTCCCCCCCCCTCTCTCCTCCTCAGCGGATCTGTCTCAGGATGGTGGAAACAGTAATGCTAAGAAGAGGCAGTTGTTCGTGCCCTACAGAGACTCTGTGCTCACCTGGCTACTGAAAGACAGTCTCGGGGGAAACTCCAAGACCATCATGATCGCCAGTGAGTATCATATTTAATTATTTTAAGGTTTTAAAATGTGAATACAACAGACACTGGCATCCAGAGATATTGAAATGACCCCCTCCCCCTCAGTGAAAAATAATCTAATTAAGTAATTTTGATTATGATAATTGTAAAATAACTGGGAGTGCAGTTGTTAAAGCCAACGCAATCCTTCGTTCAGTGCAGAGCTCTCTTATTGGTGAAAAAAGCTTAAATAGTAAAACCAACCTCTAATACACCAAAATCACAGGTTGCAATTATCTGCATGTTTTCATGTACAGTGTATGCATACAACACTAGCAACATTAAAAAAACAGAACAACTCTGCCCTGCCGTGGCTCAACGGTAGGACACTGTACAGCTACACCAGAGATTCTTTACGTATATAGAGATACGCCAATGTAATAGGTTGCTATGGGCACCTAACATGACCAGGTTCCGGTCTGCCTAAAGGGGCGTGTCATAATACTCCTAGCATTGAATAGAACAGTCCTTAGGTCTGCCTAGGTCTGCCTAAAGGGGGATTTCCCCCCCTCCCCCTTGCAATAATAGAACCCGGAAACAATGGGCCAATGGAACCTCTCTCTACTCTCTCTGGTAGGGCACTGTACAGCTACACTGGCAACCAGGGTTCGATTCTGGTGGCCTGGGTCCTTTGCCCTTTGTCCTTTGTCCTTTGTTCTCCCTCCCCACTTACTTTGAATGTTTCTCTCGACTGCCCTGTCACAAATAAAGCCAAGAAGCCAAAAAAATATCTACCCAAACCATGGCGATGTTAACTGGGTCCTTTGTCCTTTGTCCTTTGTTCTCTCTCCCCACTCACTTTGAATGTTTCTCTCGACTGTCCTGTCACAAATAAAGCCAAAAAGCCCAAAGAATATCTACCCAAACCATGGCGATGTAAACTGGGTCCTTTGTCCTTTGTCCTTTGTTCTCTCTCCCCACTCACTTTGAATGTTTCTCTTGACTGTCCTGTCACAAATAAAGCCTAAAAGCCCAAAAAACATCTACCCAAACCATGGCGATGTTAACTCAGCATCTCACACATCTTCACTTTAACCCTTTCCCTTCCCCAACCACAGCCACCGCCCACATTATCTCATTAACCCTTTCCTTTCCTTTCCTCCCATCCAGCCATCTCCCCGGCTGATGTGAACTACGGCGAGACGCTCAGCACCCTTCGCTATGCCAACCGTGCCAAGAACATCATCAACAAGCCCACCATCAACGAGGACTCCAACGTCAAACTCATCCGCGAGCTCAGGGCCGAGATCGCACGCCTCAAACAACTGCTCATCCAGGGCAATCAGGTAACTAGTCAATGTTTTTTTTCAAATGTACAAGGGGAAGATTGCGTTTTTCGCTGTCTTGTGCATAGACAAAGACAGGATAAACATTAAAGCGCAAGACAAGAGATCAATAATTAGTATGCATTTAAGTAGTGTACAAAAAAATTTGTACAATTTTTAAAAAATTAAATCGCATTTTCACAAAGTTATTTTCAAGTACAGCATATCAAGCACAAGCAAAATGAAATGAATTGATTTTTTTTTAAGTTAACTCAATTTATGGAAATACTGCCTGTTTTTGTTCACAAGACAAATGTACGTAGAGGGTTTTGCATCTGAACTCTTCATACATTAATTAATGTGGGTGAAAGAAGATAACAAAAAATGTCAAACTTAAAGGGACACTGTGCAGGAAATGGTCAAAAAAGGTACTGCAACTATGCTGCTCATTGAAACTGGGTTGGCTATCGCCAAATTTGATATTTACATGAAGGTCTACTAAGTAATAAACAAATATTTTCTAGTATGGTCCAAGGAGAGTCAGTTTTGCACCTAAAAATTGCTATTTTTGGAAATTCAAAATGGCGGACCATGGAGAAGATCCCCCTTTTCATGTATGAAAAGTGCAATTTTTCCGGTCATAATGAATACTTAGAATTTGATGGTGGTGGTAAGTATTCATGAAAAAGGTAACATTAGTGAATGGGCAGCATGAATTCTGGAAATAAACAACTAAAAATCTCACACAGTGTCCCTTTAGGGCTGAGATCGCTCACCTCAAAGCACTGCTGCTGCAGGGCACCCAGGTAGGAGGAGTCCACGACCAGAACTTTTAGGACTCACAGTCCTGGCAGTAAAGGCGTCAGACTTGTAGCCCGAAGGTTGCCAGTTCGACTCCCGACTCGCCAGGTTAGTGGAGGGAGTAATTAACCAGTGCTCTCCCTCATCCTCCTCCATGACTGAGGTACCCTGAGCATGGTACCGTCCCGCCGCACTGCTCCCTTGGAGGCTGCCCCCTTGAGCGGGTGAGGCATAAAATGCAATTTCGTTGTGTGCGGTGCAGTGAACACTTGAGTGCTGTGCCACAATGACAATGGGAGTTGGAGTTTCCCAGGTTGGCTTTCACTTTCACTTGCTCCTCCAGGACTGACTCGGCAAATAGGCAATTACCGGTAGCCTTTTTCACCGTGACGTCAGACAAGTTTTTGAAGCGAAGCAGAAAAAAAACAACTACCGATAAAAAACAGTGGGCTCTAAGTTTTATGTCTGTGCCAACAAACTCTTCCTGCTTCAGATGCATTGAATCTGGTGTCTACAATGACTATGGAAAGTAAAGCAATTTAGTAAAGTAAGCCATAAGTGGAAGTGGAAGGCATTGTAAGTTTACTTGAATCACTGAGTCCAAAAATACACCATGGCAATCAGTAACAATGGAGTAAAGAAGTCAGTACCGTAAGTGGAAGCTATTGTACTTGAATCAGTGAGCCAAAAAATGCAGTATAAAACGCTGAAAACACACTGGAGGAGAGTAGTAAGGATTATGTGAAGTTGGTAATTCCAAGTGGAATGCATAGCACTTGCAGTATATCAGTGAGGGTGCATGGCAAGACACGTGAAGCTGATCCGTGAGCTCAGCTCTGAGATCACCAGCCTCAAAGCTGTTTAGATACAACGAAACATACTTGGATACGAAGACATCTGGGAGGTAGCCCAAGAACATTGGTAAACCATTTTCTAGTATGGCCCAAGTCAAGTCATTTTTGTAGCTAAAAATGGCTATTTCTGGAAATTCAAAATGGCGGACTATGGAGAAGATCGCCCTTTTCATGTATGAAAAGTGCAATTTTTCCAGTCATAATGAATACTTAGAATTTGATGGTGGTGGTAAATATTCATGAAAAAGGTAACATTAGTGAATGGGTAGCATTAATTCTGGAAATAAACAACTAAAAATCTCACACAGTGTCCCTTTAAGAAAATGAGAACTCCAGGCTCTTATAATAGATGATTTACCACTACCTCAAGGTTAGCTTTAACCTGGTTTACTACTGAGCCAGGCTCTTGGAATACCGTACTCGCCTTGGTATCATTATAGCATTACACTTGCAGTAGATGACACTTTTTTATGCAAAGCGTCTTACAGATATTACAGAGTATTGTCAGAGATTCTTTAAGTATATAGAGATTTGCCATTGTAATAGGTTGCTATGGGCACCTAACGTGACCAGGTTCCGGTCTGCCTAAAAGGTCGTGTCATAATGCTCCTGGCATTGAATAGAACAGTCTTTAGGTCTGCCTAGGTCTGCCAAAGGGGGGATTTCCCCCCCCTCCCCCTTGCAATAATAGAACCCGGAAACAATGGGCCAATGGAACCTCTCTCTCTCTACTCTCTCTGATTACACTTACAGTAGATGAGACTTTTTTATGCAAAGCGTCTTACAGATATTACAGAGTATTGTTGACAGTCCCTGGAGCAATGTGGGGTTAGGGTCCTCGCTCAAGGCCACTTCAGCCATGGATGGTGGTGTTGGGAGAGGCAAGGGTGGGATTCGAACCTGCACCTCTGTGATCTTTAGTCCAGCTCCCTAACCATTGCACCATGGCTGCCCACATCATGTGAAAGAGCCAAAAAAGGAGAGAAAAAAAGAAAAAACACCAATGATTAAGTTACGTAAAGTTGGTAGTTCCAAAGCGAATGTGGAATGCATAGTTTAATCGGTGAGGTTGCAATGCAAGAAACACAACGTTGATCCTTGATCTTATTGCTGAGATTTCCCGGCTCAAAGCCCCGGCTAAGCTAAGCGCAGTGCAACCCAAGAACACCAGGTGCAGCTGCAACAAGACAAGCTCATGGCCAGGGACTGGAGACGGAATATACTCAATGAAATGGGAACCACGACTCGGGGGTTTGAACTTGAAGCATTGGTAATGTGTGTCCTAAACTCTGTTGTACAAATGTACGTAGGTAGTAAAATGGATGTTTACATGGGGAATGTGTCAATGAGGAGAAGGTACAAACATCAGGTACAACATGTAAAGCTCCTTTGTTGACGTAGCCTGCCTCAAAGCCCCTGTTTGTGCTGGAGGGGAATGTACAGTAAAAGCAGAAGTCTACAGTTTCCATTGCTTGTTCCTCTGCCAAAACTGGTTATGCTGATACATAAAAGTACTGTGTTTTTTGATCACAGCGAGGTGTGGTACACGGAAGTCGTGGTGGGAATGAGATGGATTTACTCAGACTAAAAGAAACTCCTCTCTGTCCCTGCTGCTGCAGCCAAACGCGTTTGCTCGACTCGGGGCACAAACCAAGAGATCCCTCACTGCACTCCAGACTGTTGACAGTGGTTGAATTGATTGATGTGTAATTTGTCTGGGAAGAAGAGTGTGGCTTTAAGTGTTTGTTTTTGTTTTTCTTCTACAGATTAAGCTGCTGGATTCGCCCACAGCACTCAGCATGGAGGAGAAACTCCACCAGAACGAGGCCAGGGTAAGGTCAACCTCACCTGTCTGCCTGTCTGTCTGTCTGCCTGTCTTTATCTAGAAAGTCAAAGAATGTGCGCACATCAGTGGCACAGGTGCTGGACCAAACGTAAGATAAATGAAAAGAAAATAAAGGTCCGCAACACTGTTATATGCTCCCAAATATTTAATGGCACGTGTGTCACTCACTCACTCACTCACTCACTCACTCACTCACTCACTCACTCACTCACTCACTCACTCACTCACTCACTCACTCACTCACTCACTCACTCACTCACTCACTCACTCACTCACTCACTCACTCACTCACTCACTCACTCACTTAACCGATGAAGGTGTCATCAGCTCTACATATATACAATTAAATAAATAATAACAAAAAGTATTTTTTCTTATTGTGTTGTAAAT
>NC_085857.1:27627657-27635157 GCF_034702125.1 Engraulis encrasicolus
CACTCACACACACCGCACAGACACACACACACACACACACACACACACACACACAAACAATAATACCCACCTGTTCAGTCTCCACACACACACACACACACACACACACACACACACACACACGCGCACACACGCACACGCGCACACACACACACACAAAAAATAATACCCACCTGTTCAGTCTCCACACACACACACACACACACACACACACACACACACACACACACACACACACACACACACACACACACACACACACACACACACACACACACACACACACACACACATTCTCGGTGAGCACAGATGGCCATAGTCATGGACAGATGGGAGCACAACAGTATTGCACAACCGTCTCTGTGTCTCTCACTTATACCCAAATACTCGCGCCTCGTGTAGATTATTGTTGACATTGTACAGCATTTTAATGTATATATTAACCCATCGATGCCTAAAGCATTTGCAAAAAAGGGCTGCTGAATGCCTAAGCCCTTTTTAAGAAAAGTTGACCTCGACCTATAAAAACCGAAATATCTCAGCCTCTGAAGCACAGAAAAACATGCATTAGAATGTGTTCATTCAGCTCTAACATGCCAAGATTTGTAATAAAATTGTCTTAAAATCTCATGAGCCTGAATGTTGCGTCATGCAGCTCCAGGTGCCAAGGCCAATGTTGCGCAACGCAACATCCAGCATCAATGGGTTAACACATTGACTACCAGGAACATAATTTTACCCTTTTAACACCCTTGTGTTGATGTAAATTTAAGTAATAATGAAAGACACTCGAATGCACCTTTTTTGAGATTATGATAACTCTATGATGTACAGAACTGACATAGTTCATGAAAAAAATATGTGTGCGTGTGTGCTTGTGTGCGTGCGCGATGCGTGTTGCTGTAGGTGCCGTGATCCTGCTGGGTAGGACCAACATGTTCAGGTTTAACCACCCCAAAGAGGCAGCCAAGCTCCGGGAGAAGAGGAAGGTAGTCAAGATTTTATGTATTGAAAAAAACCCCTCACAAACATAAAATAAATGTATTTCATTTTGAATGAACGTATTTAATCAAAGATCCTGTATAGACCCTGTATAATGACATTTTGGGAACGCCGATGATGGGCTAGACCCGAAACGTTTGTAACCCACTTTTTGTTTTAGCTTCTCTTCATTTTTGCCATTTAACACAGTTTCACTGATAGCATCCAGGCCCTGTGTGCGACTCCTTTTCCTTCCCACTAGATCCTGTATAACAAATGCTGTGTGTTTCTTTATGTTGCCTGTATAACTATGCATCTCACATTTTTTCTTGTTTGTTTGTGTTTATGTTTGTGTTTATGTTTATTTCCTCTGTGTAGAGTGGGCTCCTTTCCAGCCTGAGTTTGTCCATGACCGATCTCTCCAAGTCCTGCGAGAACCTCTCTACTGTCATGCTCTACAACCCAGGGTGAGGGGTGTGTGTGTGCGCGTGCGTGTGTGCGCGTGTGTGTGTGTGTGCGTGTGCGTACGCGTCCGTGTGTGTGTGAGTGAGTGTGTGGGAGATAGAGATTGTGTGTGTGTGTGTGTGTGCATGCATGCTTGGGAAGGAAATTTGGGTGTTTGAGTGGGGGGTGCGGATTTAAAAGTGTGTGTGCAAAAGATAGAGAGGGATGTAGATGCAAGCTGGGATTGAACTTCAAAATAAATAAGCATTGCTTGAGAGTAACCTCTCTTTTCATCCCCAGTGCGTCGTCATTTTGGCCTAAGATTTCTTTCTTTCTTTCCTTCGCTCTTTTGCTATTTCTTTCTTATTTTCTTTCGCTCTTTCTTTCTTTCTTTCTTTCTTTCTTTCTTTCTTTCTTTCTTTCTTTCTTTCTTTTTTGTTCCTTCCTTTCACTCATTCTCTCGCTCTGTCTTTCGCTTTTTCTATTTTTCTCCGCTTTCGGACTCCCTTCCTCCTTTCGTTCACTCCTCCCAACATTCCTCTTACTCATCCCTGTTGTCTCCATGGCTACGTGTGAGACTGCTATGAGGATGCAGGCTTGGATACCCTACCCGCTTCCATTTGCAGCATCACCAAGATGATTGGCAGTTACATTTTACATTCACACCACACCCCGAAATATTATCGCAAACCCTACAGTTGAACCTACACTTAAGCCTTTTTGTCCACCGTAAGGAAATACTGAACCGTTTCTGGAAATAAGCTCGTTTTACACCTCCCCTTGAGTTAATTGATTGAGTTTTACTTCGAGTCTGGCCACACAAATTCCATTTCAAGCTACTGTACCATATATAATTCATTGTTTTGGTTCCATAGCAGGGCTCTAGACTAACATTTTGCTCTGGTTGCACTGGTGCGCCTAAAAATATTTCTTAGACACACTATTGAAAAAAATGGGCGCATGTGCGACCAAATTGGTCACAGTCTAGAGCCCTGCATAGGATTCAAGGACAATTGCTAGCTTGGAACTACCAGTAACATCACCAGGCCAGGACAGTGTCTGAAAGAATAGTAGAAAGGTAGAAAGTTCATTTAACTCAAGGGAAGGTGTAAAATTAGCTTACTTCCAGAAATGGTACTGTATCGCTTTAAAGTAACAGTTTTTGTGATTCTTCAGCTTGGAACAATGCCTTTCTGCATTTGCCTTGCAACACGCTAGGATTGGGAGCTACATATATTTTACATTCACACCACACTCTCAGCTTTGATTTGCAGAAGCTTTACTTCAAAAGTGTTATTCCCCAACTTTTAAATCGCATTTCCAAAAGTTTTTCCAGTGATTTATCATCAACTTGAGATTTATCATCAACTTGAAACTGGGTTGAAGGCACTTCACACTGAATTTATGTTGCCGCTCTTCTTGGGCTGTAACAGAACACTCAGAAAGTTTGGTGGAGGAGAGTGTCTGAGAGTACCTCTTGACAGAAAAATACCACTTCCAACATCCGACCAAAGATGAAAGCTACGGTACTTGCTATTCCTTTTAACATCTACCCTAAGATAGGTCATTTGTTGCTTGTCCCCGGTGAAACATTCTGGATGATTGCTACAAGATGCAGGCTACAAACTGCATCAGAAGTGTACCATGAAGTTGAAGCACTTTTTTTACTCTCCTTGGTCTCACACAGGCCTGCCTACAGTATAGAGATTATTATCACATTTTTATTTTTTACGCAGGACAAACCAGTTAGCAACTTACTAGGTTTCCGATGGGAAATTGCATTGCAACCAAGTAAGTTGCTAACTTAGTTAGCAATGACGTTGTTGAGAAACGCACCCCTGGCTAGTAGATGTTTATCTTAGTGGCCAAGCACACATTCAGTAGTGGGTCAAAGTTGCTAGTAAGTTGGTCTTTTCTACCAACCAAACTGATATCGACTATAGAGATTATTATCACATTTGAGCCTTATGACAGACAGACAGACAGACAGACAGACAGACAGACAGACAGACAGACAGACAGACAGACAGACAGACAGACAGACAGACAGACAGACAGACAGACAGACAGACAGACAGACAGACAGAATTGGCTCTTTTGCAATCAGACAGACATTTTAGTATGCATGGAAGTCCTTGTGCACAAGCCTTGAGTAGTGCAGGTGTAAGGCAGGAAAAACTCGATCAATTCTAAAAGTTCAGAAAACACAGCACACTGAATACTGTTCTTTTTTTTCTTTTTATTTCTTGAAATGAACAACATGTTTCGTTCCAAGAAATAAATAATTTAAAAAAAGGAACAGTTAACGTCTTAGTATGTTGATCTGTGTATTATCCTTTCTCCTCTCCCCTCGACTGTGGCAGTCTCTTCTCAGAGAAAGGCCCCATCTTCCTCAGGTAGAAGCCAACACACCGACTGACTTGATTTGCCATCCCCATGGTTTTGGTTGATTTTCGTTTTCGTTTGCCGTTTTTATCACATTCATTGCATCATCCGTCACCCCACAAGATGCACTCTAGTCGTCGCATGTTTTTTTTTCTAATTTGTTTTGTTTCTTTTTTTTTATTTGTCAGGTACAGTATTTGTGTACCCATTCATTTGTTTATTCATGTATTGGCGTGTATTGGTTGGATTGTTTTGCTGTTTGCTGTTAACCCTCCATATGGCGAAGTTGGTCTGGCACAGATATGACCCACAAATTCCACTTTACGCTGTTCCACATGGCATTAAGAAATGCACGCACGCACGCACGCACACACACACACATGCATTTGATTTCTTTTGTTTGGATCCAAAAGACAAGCAAAGACCACAGAATCCGAATATTGACCGATTTTAAAGAATACATACTTGTACCAGTCCTTGCATTATTGTAACGTTAAGCCTTTAAGGATAAACAAAACGTCTCCGTCTCCATATGTGCAAACTGCCACTAACAGCTGAAACTGAACAGAACTTTCTCAATCACTCTCTTTCTCTTTCTCTTTCTCTCTCTCTCTCTCTCTCTCTCTCTCTCTCTCTCTCTCTCACGCTCACACTCACACTCTCTCTCTCACACACACACACACACACACACTCACACCCTCACACACTCACACACACACACACACACACACACACACACACACACACACACACACACACACACACACACACACACACACACACACACACACACACACACACACATTTGCACACCATACAGCCCCCCCCAACCCCCACCCCCACACACACACACAAGCACACATGTATTGGTTAGTATTCTTACATTCCATCCACCATGAGGCAGTAATACACTGTAACTCACTGTAACTGGGTCAGGTGGTATACAGTAAGTGGAATGTGTGGACAGTCTCGTGTCCAGACCAGCTTTACCATGTGTGCCGCTACTCCACCGGCCTGCTTGCCACATGCATTGGCTTAACCTGCACCATGTTATGTTTTCTGGCACTATGTCTCACTATGGCTGTGGAATGTTCCCGCATTTACTCCATTCATTCGACTCACTGGTCCTAATTGTGTGTGTATGTTTGTGTGTGTGTTTGTGTGTGGTGTGTATGTTTGCGTGTGTTGACAATGTGTAACAAAAGACATTACATGTATGGGACTGCGTGTTTGTGTGTATTTTTCTCATAACCCCACAGTTGATTGCATTGTGAGTCGAGGAGGTCGTCGTGCATTGTGTTGTGATTGGATGTTGTTCACTACCCTGTGTTATAATTGGCTATAAAAGTAGCACGTTTTCAGAGGGGGCGGGCTCTTTCTTGACTGCCTCTCCTGTGATTTTGATTGGTAGGTTGGAGTTTGAGCGACAGCAGCGGGAGGAACTAGAGAAACTGGAACACAAAAGGTGAGTTGGCCATTTTGTGATCATGTGACAATGTGATCTTGTGATCTTGTTTTATGTGTTACGATGGTATGATTGCCAAAGTGTGTGTGTGTGTGTGTGTGTGTGTGTGTGTGTGTGTGTGTGTGTGTGTGTGTGTGTGTGTGTGTGTGTGTGTGTGTGTGTGTGTGTGTGTGTGTGTGTGTGTGTGTGTGTGTGTGTGTGTGTGTGTGTGTGTGTGTGTGTGTGTGTGTGTGTGTGTGTGTGTGTGTGTGTGTGTGTGTGTGTGTGTGTGTGTGATTTTAGCCTTGTAAGCCTATGTCGTGTGTCATTCCAGATTACTACCCAGCTCTACAGTGCACTAGACTTTTGATGCCACCTTACATTTATCACACCGGCCAGTGGGACTGCAGGTCGAAAATGACCTGGAATGATAAAACTGGTGCAAACATCTTTTCCAGTTTTAATATTAGATTAATGTAAACGGCACACTGTCCCTTTTAAACCCATTGATATTGGATGCTGTGTAGCGCAGCATTGACCGAGGCCCCTGCTGGTGTTCATGGCCACTTGCTTGTAGAGATGCACCGGATCCTGATGTTTAGGATCCTGCCGGATACCGGATCCACTGCTTAAGATCCTGCCGGATCCTACGAAAGGGTTGAAACACATAGCCAACTCGCACACGTGGGCCCTTTTTATTACGTTGGCGCAAATTATTTTTAAGACTCAATGGCTTACTGCCAAACTGCCTTCAATGGCCGCTTCCAAAGGGCTTTCACTCCATGCTTTGTTGTGAAAGACTGACTGAAAAGTCTAGGCTACGTAAAAAGTAGAGATGCCCCAGATCCTGATTTTTAGGTAACTGCCGGATACCGGATCCACTGCTTAAGATCCTGCCGGATCCGGATAGTCTGAAAAACCCTATTATCCTGCCGGATCCGGAACCTTGGATCCTGTACATCTGTTCTTGCTGGTGTTATTATGGTTAGGAGAGGAGATGAGAGGAGTGCAAGGTCAGAGAGGATAGGAAAGGACAGAAGGGAAGATATGAAAATTGATGTTGATGTTTTCATCATACCAACGGGGTCCAATATTCGAAGAACATTCAATATCTGGCTCAACACCACCATCACGAGATATACTATATAACACAAGCCACTGACAATGGCTCAAACACAGAAGTCCATTTTGACTCAAGTATACCGACGAGGCCAATAAAGCCAATGAAACAATTACTGAAGGGACATTCAATTTCTGGCAAACACAACCCTCGTATAGCAAAATAACACAAGCAAGTGGCCACGAACACCAGCACCTCAGGCCCCAGAGTAAGTGGTCATAAAAAAAACACTGGCATTGCGCCAAACACGGACATAACACAGGCCACTGACTACGGCTCAAACACACCCAGGCTTCCACTCACATTCTCAAGTGCAAATTCCAGTTAACCCATTGATGCCAAAAGCACCTGCAAAAGCGCATGCTAAATGCCTAAGCCCTATTTTGGGGAAAGGTGCCCTCAGCCTATAAGATAAATAAACCTCTTTATGTAAACAAGGTGCATTTGTAATCCAAGACCCTTATCTTGCAATGGAATATGTTAATTCAGCTCCTTTCATCTCCCCTCCTACATGTTTTAACTCCTCTTCTCCTTTCCTCTCCTCCTCCTTTCCTCTCCTCCTCCTTTCTCCTCTCCTCCTCTCTTCCCCTCCTCCTCTCTTCCCCTCCTCTTCTCTTCTCTTCTCCTCTCCTCTTCTCTCACGCCTTTCTCCTCTCCTCCTCCTCCTCTCTTCCCCTCCTCCTCTCTCCTCTCCTCCTCCTCTCTCCTCTCCTCTCCTCCTCCTCTCCTCTCCTCCTCCTCTCCTCTCCTCCTTCTCTTCTCCTCTCCTCTCCTCTCCTCTCCTCTCCTCTCCTCTCCTCCTTCTCTTCTCCTCTCCTCTCCTCTCCTCTCCTCTCCTCTCCTCTCTCCTCTCCTCCTCCTCCTCCTCTCCTCTGCCCCAGGCGTCTGATAAAGGAGATGGAGGACAAGCAGCGTAGCGAGAAGGCGGAGCTGGAGCGCCTCCAGCAGGAGGTGGAGAGCCAGCGACGGGAGTCGGAGGAGGTGCAGCAGAGGATCCGCCGGCAGGAGGAGAGCCTCCGCAAGAGGAGCCGCGACATCGAGACGCGCCTCCAGGACCTCCTCGCCGAGAAGGAGAGGTTCCAGGAGGAGAGGCAGCGGGAGGGGGGAGCAGCACACAGAGGAGGTG
>NC_085857.1:27640157-27700157 GCF_034702125.1 Engraulis encrasicolus
TATATATAGTTTGAGGGACTTTTTATGCCTTTATTTTGATAGGACAGTATGAGAAGGTGACAGGAAAGTGGGACAGAAAGACGGGGTGGGATCGGGAAATGACCCCAGCCGGACTCGAACCAGGGTCCCCGTGGGCATGCAAGCCCAAATGTGGGGGGTAGGGATGCAAATTATCGATCAATTCATTAATCATTAGTTGATAGCCTTATCGATCGACTTACGATTAATTGATAAGCAGCGTTTTTCCCCCGAAATTTCAGTTTTGCGAAAAAAAACCCCACTAAATCTCAAAATTTTAATTAAAAATTGAGATAAAATATTACATTTAAATTCATTCTATATAAATTCTTTAATCCAAAGGTGATTTAAATATTCCCACCCCTCTTCACACACACTCTTCACATGCCCATTTCACCTGGGTCTCCTGTCAGTTGAATTGTCGATTAATTGCGATTAATGTTTTTTAATCGATTAATGCATTGATCGATTAAAGTCGATTAATCGATTAATCATTTGCATCCCTAGTGGGGGGCATAGCGCGCTGCGCCACAGCGCTCCCCCAAACCAGCTTTGCTTTTTCAACAACACCACCAACAAAAACCTTTCCCAAATAAGGGTGGAAATATTTTTGATATGCCATGGCAACTCCAACAGCCACGGTGGGCCAAAACACTACGAAACATCACGTTTCAGCACCAAGGCCAGCGTCGCTGTTGTGGATGTCGTGTTAAACGTTCTCCCCAGGCATTGAAACATATATTTCTCACTGTTCTAAACCAGGGTGTTTTCAGGGTGCAGTCAAGTAAGGAAGTGGTGTGCACATCCAAGATGCATGTGCAGGACAAAATGTGCAATGAAGCTATGGAAATAAGTCTGAATAGTCTGATGAAGAGTGTGTTGCTCGAAAACCTTCTCTTGGGGGGAAAAAAAATTAAAAGCAGAACGGGAGGAAGTGTGGAGGATATTCAACTTCATTTTTCCTGGTTTCAGGGTTCGTCGGCGTTGCCCTCGGCAGCAGACCTGGCCATTCAGGAGGAGCAGCAGCTGCAGCAGCAGCAGCGCGTCCAGCAGGCGGAGCAGAGGCTCCTGGTGAAGGAGAGGCAGCTGGCCTGTCTTACCGAGAGCCAACTACCAGCCCTGCTGGAGGACAGACAGAGGGCCAAGGAGGTATAATATACAATATACTGTATATTTATGTATAGATAAGGTATACTACCTCATTAAGTGAAAGCCAGAGCAGAGATAACTGGTGAAGGAGAGGCAGCTGGCCTGTCTTACCGAGAGCCAACTACCAGCCCTGGTAGAGGACAGACAGAGAGCCAAGGAGGTATAATATATAGAGATGCACCGGATCCTGATTTTTAGGATCCTGCCGGATACCGGATCCACTGCTTAAGATCCTGCCGGATCCGGAACCGGATACCGGATCCTACGAAAGGGTTGAAACACATAGCCAACTCGCACACTTTTTATTACTTTGGCGCAAACTATTTTTAAGACTCATTGGCTTACTGCCACACTGCCTTCAATGGCTGCTTCCAAAGGGCTTTCACTCCATGCAGCGATTGGGGTTGTGAAAGACTTACTGATTAGGCCTAGGCTACTTAAAAAGTAGCGATGCCCCAGATCCTGATTTTTAGGTAACTGCCGGATACTGGATCCACTGCTTAAGATCCTGCCGGATACCGGATCCACTGCTTAAGATCCTGCCGGATCCGGATAGCCTGAAAAACCCTATTATCCTGCCGGATCCGGAACCGGATCTTGGATCCTGTACATCTCTAATAATATACAATATAATGTATATTTATGTATAGGTAAGGTATACTACCTCATTAAGTGAAAAGCCAGAGCAGAGATAACTGGTGAAGGAGAGGCATCTACCAGCGGAGAGCCAACCACCAGCCCTGGTTGAGGACAGACAGACAGAGTGCCAAAGAGGTATCATTGCCTAAATTCGCTACTTTCTAAGCCTCTATGAAATGCAGCCAAAGGAGATAGGTCTGGGTGTTAAGGAAATAAATCTAGAGCGTTTAAGTTATACTGACCCATTAAGTGAAGAGCTAAAAGCCAGAGCTAAAAGAGGCTACGATCCCATAATTGATGCTGATGTTGAACTCCCGTCCCAGGTGCTGGAGCGTGTGGAGAGGGATGGAGAGGGGGGAGCAGGCCTGGAGGAGCTGGGGCCGCTAGGGGAGGAGCTCTCCCTGGAACACGTGGAGAGGGACCTGGACAACACACTCTACCAGGTGAGCAGAAACTGCAACTGTCATACTTCCATTTTTACTGTCACATTCAGACAAAGATAAAGTTAAGTGTTTCCAAACTTGTTCAGACCGAGGACCACTTTGTCCCCCCAAAAATGTTCAGGGACCACCTGTCAACTGAATTGATAGTTGACTGGTGCTAATTTGACACTGCTAATTTAGATGCGGATCACTTACTTTTCATTCAAATTACAAGGCTGTCTTGTTACGGTGAAAATATGACTTCAGCTATGTTTACCTTTGTAATACTGTTATAAATATAGCCTACTGCTAGCTATGTCTTGGAAAAGTAGAAATGTCCTTGCGGACCAGGACAACACCCTCTACCAGGTAAGCAGAAACGGCAACTGTCTCTCCACAGTGCCAGTGCTGAGCATAATGGTAATAACAACAATAGTAATAGTAATAATAATAATAATGATAATAACAATAAGTGAAAGTGTACGCCCAACTCGGAAACTCCCATCTACCATTCTCATTGTGACACGACACTCCACAGCACACAAGTGCACACTGCACGCAACAAAATTGCATTTATGCCTCACCCGTGCAAAAGGGGCAGCCCCCCAAAAGGCGCCCAAAAGGGAGCAGTGCGGCGGGACGATACCATGCTCAGGAGGAGGATGGGGGGAAAGCACTGGTTATTTACTCCCCCCACCAACCTGTGATGATGATGATGCATTTTATTTGCTCTGTAGGTGGAGAAGGAGTTGGAGGAGAATGAGGAGCGCTTGTCCCTCCACAGCGCCAGTGCTGAGCACCTGCAGCAGCTGAGGGAGACCTACGAGTTCGCAGCACACGTGGCACGCCAGGAGGAGAAGGTGAGGAGGAGTAACTGGGCAAATACACAGGCCGCGACAAGAGCGAGGCGAGCGACGGAAGTAATTGACTTTGTATTGAGTCGCGCGACAAAAGCGATTCTGGAGACTACAGGCGATTCGCACGCCGAGAGCGACAGTTTGTAGTTGAACTCCTGGCTATGTTACGCTAATGAGCTATGACACGGTTCAGCGACAGCCGCGACAGCCAATGACTGTATAGAGGTCAGTGACCACAGCCAATGGGAATGTTAGAATGCTTGCCTTCTGCTTGTAACGGACATACTCTAGTTGCTTCAATCGCTCATATCGCTTGCTGCTGCACAGAAGCGATTCTCTGTTGCTTCAATCGCGTCGTGGCCTGTGTATTTGCCCGGTAATAAAGCTACGTGTGCACCAAGAGTGACCTACACTACCTGAACGATGCAAGTCATTATTTCTCTAAATAGGATTGGCGAATAAAGCGTCCAAAACAAGCTAATGTGGTGGTAATGTGCTATGACGCGGTTTGGCGAAAACCAATTGGAATGTCCATATCTCAGAATGTCCCAGGCTGGCAATGTCATGTCCAAAACAAATAGAGTGGAATCTCCAATCTAAAGCCCACCTCCTTAACCATAAAGCTACGTTCACACATCGCTACTAGTTACTCGCTCAGCAAGTCAATAGAATGTCCATGTGTTCCAGCAAGGCGAGTAGGCGGGGAGAGTAAAAGCAATGCGAGATAAAAAAATATTTTAAGAAATATATGAAGAGCTCTTTTCCAAAACGCTATATCCACCATTTTTGACTTTTTGCATTTTAATATTGGAATTGACAGTTAAGATGTCCTATCATCTATGTGAGAATTCTTCCCATTCAAATATTTTGAGAACATACTTTAAAACCTCTATAAAATGCCTTCTGCAATGCATTTCAATTGAATGCCCAATACAGAAATGTCAATTTCCCAACATTCTATAAAATGGATATATCTCATTTTGGAAAAGAGCTCTTCATATGTTGAAATGCAAAAATATATCTCCAGGTGCGCAGGAAGGAGCGCGAGATCCTGGAGTCGCGGGAGCGCCAGCAGAGGGAGGCGCTGGCCGAGGCCGTGGCCCGCCTGGAGAGGAGGCACTCGGCCCTACGGCGCTCCACGTCCCTGGAGCCGGAGGAGGAGACCTCACAGCAGCAGGAGACGCACAGTGCAGGAGGAGCACCGGAGAGTGACCAGCAGAGGTGAGGAGGAGGTGTTGTAGTCATAGAGATACTGTCTTTGTCCTAAAGAGAGAGAGAGAGAGACCTGCCTAGAGCTGAATGTATGTAAGAGTGGGCTATATATGGTTGATATATGTGTAATGATGTGTGTAATGTCATGTGTGTAATGTCTTCTGTATTTATGTATGTACAGTATGTATGTATGCTACTTGACACCTTTAATTCCCCCCTGGGATCAATACATGATACTCTACTCTCCTAAAGGTGGATGATGGATTACAAACCTTTGTTCTCTCTCTCTCTCTCTCTCTCTCTCTCTCTCTCTCTCTCTCTCTCTCCCTCTCCCTCTCCCTCTCTCTCCCTCCCTCCCTCTCTGTCCTCCAGGGTGGAGCGAGAGATCAGGCAGCTGCGGCGGCATCTTAGTGAGAGTGAGGGTGGTAGCACCAGCAGTAGTTGTGGTGGTGGTGGTGGTGGTGGTGGTCGTGGTGGGCTGTGCCACAGCAGCGCTACTGATGACAAGAGCAGCAGGAGCAGCTCTCCAGCCTCCCCCATACAGGGACCACTGGGGAACCCCACCACGGATGACAGGTACACTATACTTGCACTGTTTTAATTGCAAATTTACAGTACATGCACTCGCATTGGCATTGGCATTGGCACACACACACACACACACACACACACACACACACACACACACACACACACACACACACACACACACACACACACACACACACACACACACACACTCGAGCTCGAGCTCACAGATGACAGGTACGCGTATACTATTTACATGCATTCACATTCACATTCGCAATCGCTCACATACACACACACGCTCACGCGCACACACACGCGCACACACACACACACACACACACACACACACACACACACACACACACACACACACACACACACACACACACACACACACACAGGGACCACTAGGGATCCTGCCCATCACAAATGACAGGTACACATATACTATTTACATGCATTCGCATTTTCATTCGCATTCGCAATCACTCTCACACACACACACAGACACACACACACACACACAGACACACACACACAGCAGCTCTCCAGCATCACCCCTATACAGGGACCATTAAAGATGCTGCCCACCACAGATGACTGGTGCGCGCGCGCGCACACACACACACACACACACACACACACACACACACACACACACACACACACACACACACACACACACACACACACACACACACACACACACACACACACACACACACACACACACGCACACACGCACATACACACCTGATGAAAGGTCAGGTCAGGATACGTTTACACCGACTGCTGGCATCACTGTAGAAGCTGCTAACTATTGACATATTGTTGAAATATCAGGCGTGGTGCACAGTTAACATTTGTATTCATTATTTCTAGCTTAAAACGCTGAAATGCGCGCACACACAGACACAGACACAGTGACACACACACACACACACACACACAGAGACACACACACACAGACACACACACTGCTGGAACCTGTGAAAGTACTCAACACCCACTTTGACCTTGTGACCTTCTGTGTTGCAGGATAAATGCCTACATCGAGGAGGAGGTGCAGAGGAGACTGAAGAAACTCAACCTCTTGAATGGCGACCTAGACCACTCCAGGAACCTCAGGGTAAGGTTTTTTAAACCTACACAATTATTATTTACTATTTATATCTATTATCTATAAAGTCAAGTCAAGTCAGCTTTATTGTCAATTTCCTCTAGACTCAAGGTGTGGACATAGACAATTAGACATAGACAGTGCAAATACATTACACCTAGTGTACATATACAATACCCATACAGACATATAAAGTGCAAGACTGGGCAACAGCAGACATACATAGAACATATATTAAAAAGAGGTAGTGATGTGCATTCCAGTTATGTCCTATTGTGACGATTCTGACGTAGTGATGGTAGCATTGTAAAATAATAAAGCATAATTGAATACTAAATATCCACATCTGGCATTGCTGCTGATGTTGATGTTCCTGCTGTGGCCTACTGTGGCACCAGTCTAGGATAGGACTGCAAACAAACATGGCTGTATCTACCATTGAGGACACAGAGGTCATGTCCTCTGTATTTTCATTTTCAGTTATTTAAAATTTATCTACGATGAAAATCGATATATGATCAACAATGATAAAATTCACTCTATATACGCCACCCCCATTTATCCTCAAGGTAGTGATTAATGACAACAAACTGAAGTGTTTGAAGCAAATGTACAGTATGCAGTACAGCACGCAGTATTTGAAAATGACTGGTTACGACCCTGACTGCAAACTGTATTATAGACTGAGACTGAGACTCAGAGAGCGTTTTTTTTCTCTCCATTTTATGTTTGCAGTCCTTTTTACGCGCACCCAAAGTGGTTTATTTTACTTTAGAAGTTGAGCATGCCCATCAATGCTAGACCAGTCTACGGCTGCTCTCTGTGTACATAAAAACCAAAGTGAACCCATTTTGATCAAATTTGCCTGTTCAAAATGGCACCAAATGCTGACATACCTTCAAACTACCTTTACCTTTATCTTGGTCAGCGTCCCTTCCCTACCCCCTTTGAATAAACAAACCACTCTGGCCCTGACCAAAGCCAATAAACCACTAATGACGGACACTGCCAATACAGCTCGTTTACAGAATTAGGGGAAATTGGTGTCATTACTTCTATTGCCATTCCCTATGAGCTTGGAAAATTATCTTAAGGGCTGTCTCTTTATTGCTATATCTATTAGCCCCCTGCTCTATTGGTTATCACAGTGTAGCGTTAGCGTAGCATGGCAATTGGTGCTTCATAGAGGCCTGGACTGGCATACAGGGTATTTCCCGACAGGCTGACGGTGCGTTGAGGGGCTGTTTGCTGTTTGTTTTGAGACTGGCCCACAATTTCGAAAAATGCCGGGGCCTGTAGTTGTTCCCAGTTCAGCCCTGGCGTCATGGCAGATGAGTCTCATTAGCCCCCTGCTCTGTTGCTCATCATCAGTGTTGCCAGATGGAAAACGCTGAGCTCTCGTACCAAGACCTCAAAATTATCATTTCTGGGGGTTTTATTTTGGGAAGAAATGATTGTACATGAACCAAATGGTTGTTTGAGGAAACTGAAAGAAAACTCAAAATGATCGTACATCATGTTTTTTTTATCGTGCAGAGGGCAGAATTATGGTACAAATATGATAATTATCATACATCTGGCAACACTGGTCATTACCGTAGCGTAGCGTGGCAAATGGTGCTCCCTTTGCAGACGACACTGATGAGACCATTTGCATGGTGAATGCTGCAATGCAACAAAGCAGACACATAATGAGGCCCATAACCTGTGGCAAAATAAACAGAGCTATAAACTGTTGTCGGTCTTGCACATCAAGGGTGGGTTCAATGAAGGAGGGTTTATATTCCGTTGTTGTTTGTCATCAGAGAAAATCCGCAGGTGGCTTGAGGATGAGGCTTGAAATGAATCGAGATGAATATGCAGTAGCATAGTCATGATGACCCAGTAGGACAATTTGATCACTTGGCTCAATCGCTGAATTGATGAAGTAGGCTACTGTAATTATTACGTATTTGTATAATTATATCCGATTTGGTTCTAATACATGCACAGTGACTGGCCTTGTGAGATCTAGATTCTGTAATAAATCTTTCTGAAGTGTTTGGTCTAACGTGCTCTTAAAACCTCTACAGGAGGATTCACCAGTTAGCGTAAGTATCCTTATGACGGTGCAGTGGGCCTTGACCTGTTTAGCGGGTAATTGCTTCGTAGTAATAATAATCGGGTTGAACTTGTAACACACTGGGATGCTTTTTCTGTGTCTTTAATTTGCATGTGTCACTCACAATTCACCTTTTAATATATCCACTGGTCTGGAGCGCCCTACAGTTAACTATGGTTTGGTTCATAAAGCATTACTATCCTACTGTCTTTATTAGGAACCATTACATTACATTACATTACATTACATTACATTGAATTTGGCAGACGCTCTAAAACCAAAGCGACTTTCAAATGAGGACATAATCATAGCCAACATCACTAGCACTTTGCATCTGTTAGTGATGTTGGCTATGATTATGTCCTGGTTTGAAAGTCGCCTTGGTCTTAAAGCGTCTGCCAAATGCAATGTAATGTAATGGTTCCTAATAAAGACAGCAGGCTAGTCATGCTGTATGGCTTGGATGCACTGGTGATTGTGGAAGGCTTAGTGTTTATAATTTCTTGAATTATATGTTTTCCTGCCACTTCCTTTCAATTCACTGATGCACATGTGGGGAGACGAATAATGCTTTGGCGCTGTTTTAATTATTGCTTGCTGGCGTGCCTGGGAAAAATGATCACAGTTTGGTAGTGTTTCTTAGGTGATGTTTTTATCTGAAATGATGAACTATTATGAATCACTATTATGAATAAACGATACAATTGTTTATTATTATTATTATTATGAATGATGACAGATGGCATGTGGTTCTATTGTTCTAGGACGACGAGAAGCTGAACAACAGAGTTGACTACAGAAGACTGAAGTATGAGGTATGTTGTCACACTTTTTGTTTCCTTTATCGTCTCTAATCTCCAGTTGGAGTTGTGAATCAAAATGTTGCATTTAATTTTGCATCATGAAGACAAAAAAGCAAATTTCTGCTTCATATCGGAATCGCATTGCTAGTCAATCATCTGAAGGTGGCATGAATATATCGGGAGCATCAGCATCACACATCTGGAAGACTTTCAGGAAATTTTGGACAATCTCTGAAAGAACCGAAAGATGCATCTTGTAGCAAAATGTCAGTCTCGTCAGTAAGTGGCAAGATTAAAGAGAAACCTAAGGAGGGTGGGCTCTCTCAGCCATCAGGAAGGTTCACAAGTGATTAAGGGGAAGCTGGCTGATGTGTTGAAATAGCAAAGGGTATTATTGCACTGAAAACACTATAGAAATACTCAATTGAACATTTGTGCCAGCACCCTCAGAGTTTAAATAATTAAGAAAGAGTGACGCCTGCTCCAAGCGGAAAATTGAAATGGCAAAGGGCAATTCAACACATGAGACACAAGAGATGTTCAGCGTTTTGCCAGCAGGGTCTACCAACAGCACAGACTTCAATGTTTCTTTCCAATCTCAGACCAGTGACACCAATGGGGTTTGTCTGTAGTGTGGAAGATGGCTTCGTAGCAAAGACACAGATGCAGCGGAAGTGATCAAACACGTCTGTAATTAGATGTTGTGATCATGCATAATGTATCACATTCCTCAGGAAAAGACATTTGTACTTTTCCACTAAATATATGCCTGGAGTTGCAGAATACCTTAACACTTTTGTGAGCTGTTACACATTGGATGTTCCTAAAATGTTGTTACATAGTCATTGGACGTTCCTAAAATTATGTTACATACTACATAGTAACATCATATTTAAAAGCATGACTCATTGCTAACCTATATCTTATGACATGACCCATGCATGTCCAAGAGATCTCCCATCTTGCCCCTCTGTGGAATGTATGTTTGGTAGTGTCTAGGGATACACCGATACCACTTTTTTGAAAACCGATACAAGTACAAGTAAATTAATGTGTGTACTTGCCCATACCGATACCTTTTTCCACCAACATACAATGAAAAAAAATGCATGGCCTTGTTTTTTTCCACCTGTGATATTTTTTTATTGTCCATTTCCATGTAGATTTAAATGTTAGTAAATGTTTGAGGCAGCGCTTTTTTCTCATGCTGCTTTCAAGTCTACTGAACGTGACGAGATTTTGCATTGTTTCGTGTAATAGCAGTATCGTGCCTGGTATCGGCAAGTGTTTGACGAGTACGAGTACGAGTATAATGAGCAAGTATCTGTGCCATCCCTAGTAGTGTCGCAGTTGGCAGCAACACCTATTCTCTGTAGCCACCCACTCTGGTTACCAAGGCAACATGTCAGAACATGGATGCCCGTGGGTCACGTTCAGTATAAAAGGGAAGTTATATCACATGACCTTATAAGGGAATATGCCATACATATATGTTCAAAGAAACATGCACATTTCTGTGCATACATTTCTGTCTGGTTCACTTGATGGGTTAATGACATGGTGCTCTGAACAAATTAGCAGCAATGTGGGTGAATAAATCAACAGATCTGTTGAATATGTGATGTTCATAGGGTTGGAATGGGATGAAAGCTTGATATACTGTAATTTTCAGTGGATTTCCTCCCCAAAGTGGAACTAGCCTCGGAATCTAGATGCCCCTAGTGGCCGAAAATTCAATTTGGGTTTAGCTCTCTAGGCTTAAGTGGAACATGATGACTCCTTGATTTAATTTGTGGAGTGGATGATGTTCACTTTTTCTGCACAGAAGTTTAGAACTTTTATGATAATAATGTTCATGTATCTCAGTTTTGTTTCAAAAGGACATATTGGTAGAAGATCCTTTATTGAATTCTGTTGTCATTTGCGAGCACTGTGTCAGGCGGACCTACCTCTGCAGATGATATCTGCAATATTTGTCAAAGGTGTGTGTGTGTGTGTGTGTGTGTGTGTGTGTGTGTGTGTGTGTGTGTGTGTGTGTGTGTGTGTGTGTGTGTGTGTGTGTGTGCGCGCGTGTGTGTGCGTGTGTGTGCGTGTGTGTGTGTGTGTGTGTGCGCGTGCGTGCGTGCGTGCGTATGTGTGAGAGAGAGAGAGAGAGAACATAAATTATGTATTATTATCTGCGGTGATTATACATGTATCCTGTGGGTTGTGCAATAATGATCAAAGGAAATTACCCATACCTCCTCTGTAAAGATTAAATAAAGATTTGTTTTTTAATTGCAACACGGTGATGAAATGGGTCGTTTGTGTCATGCTCCTGATTATTCCATCTGACTCCTTCTCTTTTCAGCTGACTATTTTGCATTTTTGGCAAACCATTTTATGCTAATATACGAAACGTGATTAAGGAATAGCTGAATGATTCAATATTAGGGATGTTTTTCATGCTGCTAACATGTTACAAAATCAATTAATCTTTCTTTCTTTCTTTCTTTCTTTCTTTCTTTCTTTCTTTCTTTCTTTCTTTCTTTCTTTCTTTCTTTCTTTCTTTCTTTCTTTCTTTCTTTCTTTCTTTCTTTCCCTCTTTGTTTGTTTGTTTGTTTCTTTCTTTCTGTGGTCCCTCCTCTCCCCTCTCATTCCTTCTCTCTTGTCCTTTCCCTTCCCTTTTCCCCCTCCTCCTTCCTTCTGTTTTCGCTCCTCCGTGGTTGCCTCCTTCAGCAGCGCATGGTGACTGTTCCCCTGGGCCCGTCCCCAGAGAGCCTGAAGGACCCGGTGAAGATCAGCATCCCCCGCTACGTGCTGCGCGGACAGGGGAAAGACGAGCACTTCGAGTTCGAAGTCAAGGTCAGATATGACATATTTGCTGTATATAGTACCATAATGCCAGTAGTAGTAGTAGTAGTAGTGCTGGTGGTGGTGGTGGTAGTGGTGCAAGTAGTAGTGGTAGTCAGGGTGCGATTTGTAGGGGGGGATGGGGGGGATTGTCCCCCCTTCTGGTTTTGATATCGCCACTTTTTTTATATATTTTTAATCACAGTTTAATGACATTCCATTGATATTACTTAAACTCTGAAACACATCCCCCCTTCTGGTTTTTCGACAAATCACACCCTGGTGGTAGTAGTAGTGGTGGTGGTGCTAGTAGTGGTAGTAGTAGTACCGGTAGTAGTAGTGGTACTAGTAGTAGTACTAGTAGTAACGCTGCTGCGGGGACAGGGAAAAGATGAGCACTTTGAGTTTGAAGTCAAGGACTGATTCTCTAATTCGGCTACACTTTTAAGTCAGTGGATTTTATTTGGCAATTCCACTAACTATTAACTGCATCCAATGATGTTTTGGACATTAGAAAACATTTATCTTTCATATAATACAGAAAGTGTAGACATAGCATTATTTCCCTCAGCAAGAATGAATATTTAATACTGGTTTTGGGTGTTTTCATGCCGTCCTGTTTTCCAAATGTCAGATTCAGTCTTCATATTAGCATGTAAAGAAACTTGTTTTGCCCAAGACGATTGCAAATGTTGATTCACAGTAATCATCACAATATGACAAAACTGTCAGAGAGACCACTGTCCTTTCCATTATACATGAAATTTGCCATTTTGTGTGTGTCCACAAAAACTGTGTTAACCGTGTCACGGTCTGAAACCACCTCCATAAATCAGTAATGGTTTGGTCTCAGGCCATACGAATAACATCACGTGATGTCATAACCTCTTTGGCAGGATACGGGAAGACTTTTTGGTAAATTTTGAGCTCCATCCTTCCATAATTTAATCCATTCTTTTTCATGTTCTCATAGCGGGAAAATTGCCTGTCAACTGTGTTATCAACATATTCATAAGAATCTGAATTAGAAATCACATGTAGAAAAACACAGATAAAGCATACAGATACATGAATTGATTAAGGTGTTGTGGTGGAACTTCTGAGGTCCTCAGTTAGCACAACACCATAAAAATGGCTGAAATGTCAACGGTGTTACCGTCAATGGTGTTACAATTAAGTATGACAGTCAGGGTTTCCAGATGAGGCTGATGATTTCCAGCCCAAAAAATGTTCAAAATCCGCCCTAAAAACCCGCCCAATTCTATTGATTTATATGGCAGTGGGAAGGTTTTTCTGATAGATGCCATTTTTACCCGCACACAGCCATCCTAAGCAGCAACACTGGTGACAGTTGAGGAGGAGTATGTTTTGCCAATTTATATCCATATTGACAGACAAACAAACAAAATAATTTGTGTTCTAGGGAGATGGGTTTGTCTGCTCTGTTTTTTCTCCTAAAAAAGTGCCGACTTGTTCCCCTGCACTGTTAACCGTAACACAGTTGAGTAACACGGTTGACTGTTTTGAAAGTGTTTTTGCGCTATTGATCCCTTATGTGTTGGAAAAATCCTATGAACATACACTAGGGATTATCTCTGGAGAAGGAAGTCTTGTGTAAGGAGGGTGACTATATTCAAATCAGACGTTACAGGGATTTATGATGAAAAATGTGTCAGTCTGTATCACAGTAACCCATAAAATCCTACTTATGAAGCTCAACAATCACATTTTCTATATCAGTTGCACAGATTAATGACAACATTACTGCTAAGGGACATAAGCACTTTCAAACATACATTGTTTCAACTCTGTAGTATTTTTATATATGTTTGAAATGACATAGTATTTGTCCATAACACTGTTGACAAAATAATTAAGCAAATGTTCGCTTTCATTACAGTATTTATCAAATGATTTAAGATTAAGCTTGGCAATTTGTTTGTTTGGAAACTTAAATATATACACTATGTAAACATCTAGGTCATTTAGTTGAAAAAAAAATACTGATAATTGACATTTTGCTTTTGCCAAAAGCGTAGGGGAATCGTAGAATCACTCCAAGGTTAGAGGTAACACAACACAACAGTAGTAATTGCACAGTAGTAGGAGGCGTAGCAGTAGTGTTGTGGGGACAGGGGAAAGATGAGCACTTTGAGTTCGAAGTCAAGTTTAGATATAAATATTAGAGATGCACCGGATCCAAGATCCGGTTCCGGATCCGGCAGGATAATAGGGTTTTTCACAGGATCCAGATCCGGTTCCAGGATCCAGGATCCGGTAGCCGAGGCTTTTCAGTCAAAATAGTTTGAGCCAACGTGATAAAAAGGGCCCACGTGTGTGAGTAGGCTATGTGTTTCAACCCTTTCGTAGGATCCGGTATCCGGTTCCGGATCTGGCAGGATCTTAAGCAGTGGATCCGGTATCCGGCAGGATCCTAAAAATCAGGATCCGGTGCATCTCTAATAAATATATACATATATTAGAGACAAATATACACACCACCACCCAACCCGGCACACAATCCCCAGTAGTCGTTGTTGCACTGTTGTAGTAGTAGTGGTAGTAGTAGTGGTAATGATAATATGATAAATTGCTTCCCAACAGATAACCGTGCTAGATGAGACGTGGACCGTGTTCCGACGCTACAGCCGCTTCCGTGAGATGCACAAAACCCTCAAGGTCAAATATCCGGAGGTAAGGAGCTTGAATGACCTTGGAAAAAATAAATTGCAGATGTATTAAATTTAGACTTGAGTTACAGTTTAAATTGGACATTACTGGTAAACTACGTCAAGCTGCAGTGACGCGATCACTGCTGCCCTTGACATCTTTCACATTGAATTTATGTTATGGAATAGTATTTCTTCAATGTTTTGTACCTGGCTCCCTGAGAGGGACTTTCTGTGTATTGTAATGACCCCGTCTTTTTGTGTGTTTGTCCGTGCAATTGATTTGTAAATAACTCCGTAATGGCTTGTTAAGGAATTTGGTTTGTAGACTCGTATGGAGATATACATTAGGGTGCATCAGATGCCCCCTATGAAAAGACATTGCCTTGGCCCTATAGTTAAAATGTTCTACACCCAGTAAAAACACACTGTGTAAAATATTTTGAAATTTGGATGAAGTCTACCGGGGCCACCAGCCCCATGAAAATAGAAAATAATGGTGATAGTCAGAATCTTGGAATAGAAATGGACATTTTGCTGCATAAAGCTACCCAATAAAAAACATATTGTCTCAGCTCTGTGATAAAAATGTTCTATGCACAGTAAAATCACTCTGTGTAAAATATGTTGAAATTTAGATGAATTCTACCGGGTCCACCAGGCCCATGAAAATACAAAATAATGGTGATGGTGATGGGCAACCTGGATTCCAAAGCTGAAGTCCAGTGCCACATATTCCAAATGACATACCTAGTTTTACCTTTCCAGTTAGGGCAATTGGACAGGTAAAACCAGGTAATTTGAAATCTGTGGCACTGGATTGTGGCTTTTGAATCTAGGTTTGCCATTGTCTTAAAACAGAGGTGGACACATTTCGCGTGACACATTTGCCCCAGCCAATATAATGAACCAGCTGAGCCTAATTACCACTTAAGCCAGGTTGATGAGGTAATTAGTGAGATCACCTGTATTGGGAGCACAAACAGAAGGAATATCTAAGCAGGTTGTGTATTCAGTCGATCCACTTACACAGACTTCAGTCTCAGGACAGACTGATGGTCAAACTGCTATATTTAGGCAAATTTGCTCTTTTGCAACACAATATCAATCCTTTGCTGCCTTGGACCACTGCTAGTATCAAGCAAGAGATTGCAAAGCTGCATGACTGTTATATTTGTGTGTTTCACCTGTGGGCCTACAATTCATGGAGGAACATCTGTACCAAAGCTGTGAATGTTCCTTGGAATGCCTAGGCTACAAAGCAGTCAATACAACTGTATTGAAGAGTGCCATTACTTCGTTATCCCATCGCCTGTGGTAGTATTTCAATTTACTCCATCAGATGAGTACCATAACTTACCCGAGAGGCCCTTGGCAATGGACTCTGGACCTGGTGATACCCATGACACTTAACTTAAGCCCACTTAAGTACAGGTTTTGGGAAGCCACTCTTTCCAACATCACATACAGTTTTATTGTATGTACTCTATTGAACTACTGCAGGGATTTCTTAAAAAAAACACAAGTCATTCCAAGGAGCATTCACAGCTTTAGTACAGATGCTCCACCAGGTATTAACAGCTACCTGTACAATCCTGTAGGCCCACAGGTGAAGCACACAAAAGTCATACAACTTCGCAATCTCTTGCTTGATACTGGCAGTGGGTCAGCTGGTTCATTATATTGGCTATATTTGGAATATGTGGCACTGGACTTTGGAATCCAGGTTGCCCATCACTATCACCATTGTTTTGTATTTTCATGGGCCTGGTGGACCCAGTAGAATTAATCTAAATTTCAACACATTTTCCACAGAGTGATTTTACTGTGCATAGAACATTTTTTTATCACACAGCTGAGGCAATATGTTTTTATTGGGTAGCTTTATGCAGCAAAATGTCCATTTATATTCAGGGCTGGACTGGGCGATAAATAGGGCCCGGGCACTTTTGGATTTAAGGAGATTATTAGTGCCGGAGAACTGACTCACTGGTGGGCCCCGCACCCTCATGGGCCCCTATTTTCAGTAATGTAAAAAAAAAAAAAAATGGGGGCCCACGAGGGTGCGGGGCTCACCGGGAAATGCCCGCCATGCCAGATGGCCAGTCCAGCCCTGTTTCTATCCAAGATTTTGACTGTCACCATTATTTTCTATTTTCATGGGGCTGGTGGCCCCGGTAGACTTCATCCAAATTTCAAAATATTTTACACAGAGTGATTTTACTGTGCATAGAACATTTTTATCACAGAGCTGAGACAATATGTTTTTTATTGGGTAGCTTTATGCAGCAAAATGTCCATTTCTATTCCAAGATTCTGACTATCACCATTATTTTCTATTTTCATGGGGCTGGTGGCCCCGGTAGACTTCATCCAAATTTCAAAATATTTTACACAGTGTGTTTTTACTGGGTGTAGAACATTTTAACTATAGGGCCAAGGCGATATCTTTTCATTGGGGGCAACTGATGCACCCTAATATACATTCTTTCTTTTATTACGGTTTCACACAATTTGACGTCACGTCACAATGCCTATGTGTCACTTGGGACTAGGATATTATTGTGCGTTCATTTGGTCTCGTAATTATCGTAAATACCAAATGCCGACATTCGAAGCACACACGCCACCGCTTCTGGTATTTACCACTGGACAACTCGTAGAAAATTTTGATAAACGAGTTTACGAGGTGATGACGTACACAACAGCTGGCTCCACTCTCACCATGGCAACCGCTAAGTTGAAATACTCAAAAAGCGGCATTCAGTATGTTCAGACAGTAATGGTAAATGACAGTGTCAGAAAATATTCAGCATTTTTACCTTTTGACTTCCTAATTCATTTGCTTGCTGTAGCTGATGAACAACAGTCTATAATCGTTGTATTTAAAAAACTGGCCCGAGTCTCACTCTGGTCCGCCATTTTTAATTTGTAAACAACATCAAAAAAGCACATGAACGCAACGCACTTGTAAATACCACCTCGCAACTAGATAATATCGACTTCGGAAGACCACATGAAAGTACCATTATTTAAAAACAAGTCCGACAGGCGGACAAAGATGCGTCCATCTATATGCACTGTCACCTTGTGGACACAGGAGGGAATTACAATTCAAAGAAAGCGTCTCAGACGGACGGACGGACGGACATACCCTCTAATAGAGATGCTAGGACGCATCTAAAAAGCAATGATGGTGACCTGCAGTTACCCTCTCCAGTATCCATGGTGACCCTCAGCCGTGGCCTAATGGTTAGGGAGGTGGCAAGGCACCTAACCCCACAGTGCTCCAGGGCCTGTAACCAAAACCCTGTAAATAACTGTTGGATAAAAGTCAGTTACGTGTAATATTAATGTAATGTAATTCCTGTCACAGCTTGGTGCCCTCGAGTTCCCGCCAAAGAAGCTGTTTGGTAACCGTGATGAGAGGATGGTGTCTGAGAGGCGGAGCCTTCTGGAGGTAGGCCTAATTCAGTTTCTCTTGCCTTTATCTTATTCTATCCTATACTGCATACATATAAAATGAATACATTATTTTTTATGATTTTATAATGACTGGCATTTTGTTTTATTTTTAGCTTTAGGAACCATTTATATTCTGCCTTAATCTTATTCTGATATAAAACAAGTTACTTTTCTTTTTTTCATTTTGAAAATATTTGTTATATACATATTTTTTTGTATTGGATTATGATTTTGATATATTTGTCATACTCTCTTATTTGAGGAACTAGTCAAAGTGTAATGGTTTGATGCACTCATCAATTTGTCACATTTTCCCTCTTTGACCTTTTGCAAATGTGTGCTGTGGCACCCCCTTACCTGTTCACCCAATCTGGCCCTGACGAATATGCATCCTCACGTACACAGACCTTTTTTTCGGACCCGATGTTTGCATCTCCTTTACACGCGCTCTCTACTGTATTTGTACTCGTACTTCATACATTTTCATTCTACTGTGCTATTGTGACTTTTTTTTCTGTCATTCATTTCAAATATTCTTCGCCCACCTTCTCTTCTCTTCTCCTCTCCTCTCTGTCATTCATTTTTTCTCTCACACACACAAACAAAATATTTTCTGACCTGGCTCTCATTCTGTGTCCACCCCTCTCATCCTTTCTTTCAACCGCCTGCCCTACTCCCTTCCGTCCTACGCCCTCTCCTCCGATTCTCCTCCAACCCTTTGCTCCTCTCCCCTCCTCCCCTTTGTTCTCCTCCCCTCCCCTCCTCCACCTCTCCTCCTCACCTCCTCCCCTTTGCTCCTCTCCCCTCCTCTCCTTTGCTCCTCTCCCCCTCCTCCACCTCTCCTCCTCTCCTCCTCCCCTTTGCTCCTCTCCCCTCCTCTCCTTTGCTCCTCTCCTCCTCCCCTTTGCTCCTCACCTCCAACCCTTTGCTCCCCCTCACCTCCTCCCCTCCTCCCGTTTGCTCCTCTCACCTCCTCCACCTCTCCTCCTCCCCTCCAACCCTTTGCTCCTCTCCCCTCCTCCACCTCTCCTCCTCCCCTTTGCTCCCCCTCCCCTCCCCTCCTCCACCTCTCCCCCTCCCCTCCTCCACCTCTCCCCTCCTCCCCTTTGCTCTCTTCACCTCCTCCCCTTTCCTCTCTCTCCCTCCTGCCTCTCTTCTCCCCTCAGCGCTACCTGAGGAACTTCTTCCGGGTCATGATGTCCCCGTCGTCCTCCTCCCCTCTGCGGGCGCAGGAGGACGGTGTGCACCTCTCCAAGCACGCCATCTGCGACATCTCCCCCTTCTTCAAGAAGGGCGTCTTTGACTACAGCAGCCACGGCACCGGCTGAATGAAAAAACGAGAGAGAGAGAAGAAAGAGCCAAAGAACGAGTGAAAGATTGACCCCTTTCTCTGCTGCCTTCCATCTCCTCCTCCTCCTCCTCCATCCCTGATCCTTTCCTGCCCCCCCTCCCTCCCTCCAACCCCTCTCCTTGTCCTCCTCCCTTCAAACCCTTGGAACGACAACGAAGAACGGAGAGATGGACATCTCCCCTTTCTTCAAGAAGGGCGTGTTCGACTACAGCAGCCATGGCACCGGCTGAATGAAAAAACGAGAGAGAGAGAGAGAGAGAGAGAGAGAGAGAGAGAGAGAGAGAGAGAGAGAGAGAGAGAGAGAGAGAGAGAGAGAGAGAGAGGATAGAAGACAGAAGACGACGAGAGACAGAGAAGAAAGAGCCAAAGAACGAGTGAAAGATTGACCCCTTTCTCTGCTGCCTTGCTTCCATCTCCTCCTCCTCCTCCATCCCTGATCCTTTGCTCCCTCCCACCTCCTCTCCTCCCTAAATGCAACCCCCCTCCTTGTCCTCCTCCCTTCAAACCCTTGAACGCCAACGAAGGATGGAAAGATGGACATGAGCCAAAGAACGAGTGAGTGTGCAAGAGAGAAAGACAGAGGCAGGAAAAGGAAGGAAGACGAGGTGCAGAAGGGTAAAAAAAGAAAGAGAGAAATATACAGCCTTGAGATGGTCATGAGTGGGAAACAGCTGGAAGAAGAAAATGAAAAAAAAAACAAACCAACAAAAAAACGAAGGATTGGAGAAGAGAGTAAATGAATGATGGGAGAAAAAGAGGTATATTAAAGAACAGTGTGTGCCTTCCTTTGGGATATAATTAGATATCGCCTGAGGGGGATAACAGTATGAGCAGTCCATCTGCAGTCCTGGGGTTCGTTTCTCGAAAGCGTAGTTGTTAGCCAGTTAGCAACTTGGGGTAGTTGGCAATAGAAAATTGCATTGCAAACAACCGGGTAGCTAATGTAGTTAGGAACTTTGGTTTCGAGAAATGCACCCCAGATATCTATAGTTGGTGTGAGATCACCAAGTAATTGATGCGCAACATCTTCCATTGATCAACATTGTCCGTTTGATTGAAAGAGACAAAGAGGAGAACTAGACAAGAATTGCAATCCCTCATGAATGCATCCTTTAAAATGCATTCTTCATGACTTTTCTCCACCGTCATAGGATGCTAAGCTTTATGCAAATATTTGCTAAGAAATTGTACTTTTTTCTGCAATGAATCATGTTGACCTCAGATCTTTAGGGATTTTATTTGGACGTATCCAAGTATTAGAGCTAAGAATTGTGATATATGTAGCACTCCATAGCCATCATAGTCAGCGCTGGACTGGGACCAGAAACCGGCACGGGCATTTTGGTATAGACCAGACCAGAGATTCTTTAAGTATATAGAGATATGCCAACATAATAGGTTTCTATGGGCACCTAATGTGACCAGGTTCCGGTCTGCCTAAAAGGGCGTGTCATAATGCTCCTAGCATTGAATAGAATAGTCCTTAGGTCTGCCTAGGTCTGTCTAAAGGGGGATTTCCCCCCCTCCCCCTTGCAATAATAGAACCCGGAAACAATGGGCCTATGGAACCTCTCTCTCTCTACTCTCTCTGACCAGACCCTCACCGCCTCACCCATACTACAATTATGATGGGCTCAGTCCACTGTATATTAATGGGGCACAGACGGACCACCCTATCTAAATTGCAGACCTGTCTGTAAGGGGAAATTGGAAAGCAGACAAAAATACACAAAAAATTGACCCCTGATGACTATTAGCCTACCGGGAAAATGCCCTGTATGCCAGATTACCAGTCCAGCCCTGAACAAAGTTCTCAGATCATTTTGGCTGCTACCAAAAATGGTGCCAGTACTGCACGTTATGAGATCCTATGGTTTTGACAAATATCGAAATATCATCAATGTACAGACCAGTGACTTGTCAAATCATGCCTCATAATAACGGAAAAGTTCAGAACTTGGGGGAAACAAATAAACAAACAAAAAAATTGTTCCCCCTCAGAAGGAAAGCCAGTTGCTGCTGCTATTCTTGATCGTGGTTGTCATACTGAAAAAATATGATCCCAAATAGAAAGGCACTGTTCCTTACCTGTACCTTACCAGTAGTAGGCTATGCGAATGCTTAATTTTGTGCAATAATAAAACATTGGTTTATATCAACTTCATACTATAAAATAATTAAAGTAAGGACATTTGGTAAGTACACTCTACTTCACAAAATAGCAGTGCCAGTGTTTTATATATAAAGACATATTAGTAGTAGTGTGGTGTATTTTCACAGAGAATAACGCACACGGAGACAGTCAGCCCTTTTGCTGTGAGTTGTGTCTTTACTTCAGGTTAAGCAGGAAGCAACATACAGGTGTCAGGTGTTCCTTAATTAGACTTCCCAATTATCCAAACCCCAATCACGTTTTAATACATCACAAGTAGTATTATTATTAGTGTCATACAACCATCTGAAATACAACTTATCAAGGGTTTAATAGACCAGGGATAGTTCTGTTTTTAACACTAGTCACAAGTTCTGTTTTGACACTAAACACAAGCCACTTCTGTAATAATCACGTTTCTCAATGACCAGTAAACAGCCCTCCATTTAGTGCTGTTACTGCCTTGGGCATCAGCCAATGTTGTCTCCAGTTGTCGGGGTGGAAGAGGAGGGATTATGGTGCATTCTTTTGAAACTTAGATTGTCGGATACCCAGATCTCCGCCTCGGGAAAGTGCAAAAGAACGGGTACTCAACTCAGGGTTCCGAAACTCAAACTCCGAGTTTGTTTAACATTAGTGTTTTCAGACATTTGTATTCTCCCCAGCTGTTGCAATAGAATGCATTTACAGCGGTTATCGGGAGAACAACCTCGGGTCTACCGACAGCCGAGTTTCAAAAGAATGAGTTATTACAACACCAGATGCCGTGTTCACGTTTTTTGGTATCGCCAGATCTTGGGCACTGCCATCTTGTTTCCGCCATCTTGTGTTTTTCATAGATGTTGAAGCAGAGAATTTGCACACATCAGTGACTGGACCAAACAAAAGACAACTTGAAGGAAATAATAATAATAAATGTCCGCAACACTGTTCTATGCTCCCAAATGTTAAATGGCACAACGTTTAATATGTGGGAGCGTAGAGCAGTGTTGCGGACATGTATTATTTCCTTTCAGCCTTTTGGTATAGCCAGACCAGGACTCTGTTTCTCTACGGTGTCGTTGCTAAATAGTTAGCAACTTAGTTAGTTAGTAACTTAGTTAGCAACGACACTGTTGAGAAACGGGTTCTGTCTTGTTCCGGTGTCCTGCGTTTTTCATAGATGTCTTCACCACCACCTACCACCCTGCATCACAGACTGATGGCAGTGTGCTACCGCGACACAGATAACGCATTGTGGCATCTAGTGTTCTGTATCCATGGGCGGTTCTAGACAAGTGCCCGGGTGGCCCAGGGCCGCTGACGATTTCCTCCAGACCCCTGTTGTGGCCCCTGTGCTGAACAGCCAATGACTGCAACATGATATACATTTTTGTACATTATATATTCATAACATTAAAAATGTATCTCTTTTGCCAATGTATGTGCCCCCCTGAAAAAAATAATGGTACCACCGCGGCCCCCCTGGAAGTTTTGGTCTAGAACCGCCCCTGTCTGCATCTATTAAGAACAGGTCTTCCAAAGCCTCAGTCTTGAAAAAGCCATCGTCTATGATGACTGTTGATCCGACTCAAACAAATAATGTACTGTAACTGTTGATTTTAATGAACACCGGATTAGAGGTTCACTAGGTCCATTGCTAGCAGGAATGCTAACTTCAGTTTTTATGGGTAAGGTTATATTCACTTTGTTCATTCTCAAAACAAACACATTTCACCAAATCGTACGTGCACTTCTTGTCTGTGTATCCACGTACAGCTTTTTTTCCCCTTTATGTCAAAGCCATACTCACAGAATGTATATTTGAAAAGGAGTACTTTGGGAGAAAGTATTCGGCTTGTTGAATGCATGTATGTACCGTAAATCACAGGTGATGACGGTATAAAGGGATTTTTTTTCCTTAAAAAAAGCACTTTTCAGTTCGTTTTTGGTTTAATGGAGACTTGTTACTTGTACGATAGTCTTTAAATACATGAAAACACGGCCTGAGTTTGTTTATTCACGGATCATTATTATCACTATGAATTTGTGCTTTGTTTTTGTTTAGATGTGTACATTTAGCTATAAATACTTCACTTTATATGTGTGTTTTTTTAAATACCGTTTCATACAACATTGGGTATTATTGATGTGTACATTTTAAATCATTGGTTGTACATAGTGCTCTGCATTAATTATTAATTAATGGATTTTCACAACAGAAGCCACACATTTGTATATCTGCTGTTAAAAACATTGTAGTTTCATTAAAAAAAGAATACTGGTCATTTCTTTTTTTGGTCATTGTACTTTTAATTTAGCCGTCAACAGCTCACAAGTTTCAGTTTGATATTACACTTCGTACTGTACATTTGATGAGCAAATATGGTATGCATTCCTAAAAATACATTATAGTGTGTACTCACACAAACACACCGTAAATCAATAAAGGCATAGACACGCTCAGACTTTCCAACACTCTCACACTCTCACTCAAACTCACAGTCACGCAAGCACGCACGCACGCACGCGTGCACACGCACACGCACACGCACGCGCGCACACACACACACAGTCCATTTCAATGGCCTCTCCTTGTACTTGTCCTAAAGGGGTGTTCACCTGACGTCACACGGATCCTGGAAATGTACAGGCTTGATGCATCTTACTCTACTGAACGATGTGCACACATGTGCACCACACTCTCTCTACGAGCCCTGTTGTGGTCCTGGTGGTCCTTTGCCGATCTTGGACAGGTCTGCGAAGGAGACGTTGGCAGAGCCCCTCTGGGCAGGTTTGGCCTGCAATACATCCGAGCACACCACACATTAGTGCAAGCATAAACATAATACAACATACAGTATATAACTAGATGGCCCCTTTTGGTATAGTGTACATAATGTGTAACTAGATTTCATTCCCACAGAAAATACTAAATGTCGGCTTGCACGTGATGTGAAACTTAGGAGAATCAAGGGACTGTAGTCAATGTAAAGGGTACTGTAAACAGACCTTTTCAAGATTTTACCAATTGGCAGATGATAGTGCAAGCAAGGCCAGGAGTATTCTGACAGTATAATATGTGCTTTTCTTGTCAATGTAGCAAATACACGTAACTGCTGAATTTGAATGGAAGTAACGAATCTACATGTGTTTGGAGGTTTTGCAGTCGGACAGTGAGTGAGTGTGTACTGAGGTTTCAGACTGTGGTCAAATCAGTAGTCCCGAACACACCAGAAGAGACAGAAGCTACAAAGAGCCGCTCATCTGTTTTCAGAACAAGATAAGAGCGACAGACCATTCTGATATTCCATTTGGCTGAGGCAGCTGTTGCCGAGCCGCATCACAGCTTATATGCATAATAATATTCGCTGAAGTTCAACTACAAACCCCAACTCCGGTGAAGTTGGGACGTTTGGTAAACAGTGAATAAAATCAAAATGCTATCATTTTCAAAACATTCAATCTATTCATTAGATGGAGAATAGTGAAAAGAAAACATATTAAGTGTTGTCTTTTGTTTTGTTTTTAGTCTTCCTCGGCATTTGCTGCCATTTATTGTCCCCGTCCCAACTTATTTGAGACGTGTTGGATTTATCAAATTAGAAATGAGTACATATGTCCCCCAAAACAATATTTTTTCTCGGTTTTAACACTTAATATGTTGTATTTTCACTATTCTCCATCTAATGAATAGATTGAATGTTTTGAAAATGATAGCATTTTGATTTTATTCACTGTTTACCAAACGTCCCAACTTCACCGGAGTTGGGGTTTGTACAAACATATGTATTACTTTCATTATGTCTAACTGTTTAACTCAACACTTTAGATTTTCTTTTGCCTTAGGTAAAAGATAAAACTTTTACATGTCTTGACATGTTTTGACGTTATTAATACTGTTATGACGTTTATCGCTTTTGAATCTTTTGTCGCCAGCTCCTCCATACAAAAGTCAAATCCTTCCGTCGACGTTGTCGCTCTAGTTGCTTTTAGCGGGTTTGTGCCATTAGATTCTAGCGGTTACCTGTGACTCGTGGGGCTTCCAGCCAATCATGTGCAGGATATCAAAGGTAGCGGGCACCGTGCCGTCCTCGTTCCCGTACATCTCTGTGTGGGGGAGCCAATCAGGTAGAGACAAGAACTATTAGTGATCCTGAAGGAAATGAAAGTCTCTGGCAGCTTACATACATAAATATTATACACAAATACACAAAAATCTAATACACATTATTGCAAATTATTCATAGGCTATGGACGAATCAGAATACACTCATGAATCACCAGTGCACTAGTTACTGGGTAGTGTTTAACTTTTTTTTTGTTAGTGTAAACAACGTTTTTTGCTAGGTACAAGTTGATTATTCACTTTTGGATGCAAACATGCACCCGTGTAATGACTGTAGACTCATGCACATATGGATATGTCTTCATCATTTTACTTCAAAGAGGGACTAAGATTTCTAAATGGGGAAACATGCTGCACTATTTTGTTTAAAGGCTGTGCATTTTTTTCACATTGCAAACAAAGGTGATTATCTAACAATTGATATTACCAATCAAACTTTCTTTATTCTTTAAAAGAAGAAAAAATGTTTATCTGTGTGAGGTGATTAAAAACCACATCCTAACAAGAATTGCTAAAATTTTAAACAGTAATGAACAATGGAAGCAAAGTTTAAACACGTTGACAAAAAGATCACAATTATTTGTGCTTTAAAAATAAATGTTACACCTTTTCTGTGTGGGTCACATGTTAAATCATATTTAAATAACTGTAGCAATTATTCAGTAGCTTTTAAAAGAAAATGTGACAAAATCTTGGCCCATGTCTTTTGCCTGGGGGCACAGTTCAATTACATTAAGACTGTAATGTTCAGCTGTCTTAGAATGGGAGGGAACCTTGAACTTCTTTAGGTCAAGTGGACAAAGTTTAATGGAGTTGATTCCAAGAATATCATTCAGCAATTTAAAAAGGATGTGGGTGTGTGTGCGTGCTTGTGCTTGCGTGTGTGGGTGTGTGCGTGCGTGTGTTGAGGAAGGCACAATGTAGTCATAGTGAAACAGGATTATGATTCATCAGCTTTGTTCGAAACTGATTAAATAAGGCTACATGTACGGTATGACATCAAGATGAACCTCCCTCCCTTTAAAAAAAGAGTTTTAATCAATTTGCATAAACTTGAAATCCTTGGCTGGCTATTGGCAAAGACCTAGACATCCCTCCTCACTATATCGCTAATAGGGGACCCACTGACAGCTTTTGATGGGCCCAGGACAAAGTCTTCTGAAAGGGCCCCCAATCCAATACATACAATGTAATGGATTGGAAACCCAGTTCTGGGGGCCCCCTCTCTCCCTGATCCCAGGACAACTGAACCCCTTGCCCCCTGTAGCAACCCAATGTAAGTAGGCTGCTGGATGTGAGTGCCCGGATATCCGCCCGAGTATTTGCATGCATTTGCATTCATTTCCGCCATCAGGAATGCTTTGCGGTACCACAGCTACCCTATGTGAGTCGCGCTGTGTCGCCTGACTGTCCCTTCTATAATATGATTGTAGCCTACCGTAACTCGGCCTCGGTCCCCGCGGCAAATATCCACCACACCACCACGGGTCCTCTGGTGTGTTACCGTTTTAGGATCTTTTTTTCATATCCAATACTTGCACATTAAGAGTGACAATTCCATCATGGATGTTTAAACGATATGTGCGAATGCAGTCGTTGAATTTAGGGTGGCCAAACCATGCCATGTCACGAAGAACGTGCATCACATTATTTAAACAGCTCGTGTAAACAGTTATCCTGAGTGCCCGTGTCTTTTTGGAGATCGGAGGCTTGATTAGCAAAGATATGGGAGAGAAATTAGTTGTGCGTGCGCACACGTCTGCACAATATCCACCGGACACGAAGTTACTGGCTCCAATATTTCAGCGTCCCGCTTGATTCTGTACTGACACTTTTAAGTTTACGTAGCACAATCAAATGGATAGGCTATGTCTAAATTATAGGCTATAGTCTCCAATGTGCCTTGTTTCACGTGTTCTTGGCATCAATCTGCACAATAGGCCTATGCGGCACTTTTCGAGGGCTACATTTAGACCGGGTAAAGTATCGAGCATGGTCTGTCCCTTCAATAATATTAAGAGTGTCCCGTAACAACTCGGTCTCGGCCCCCGCCGCAAGTATCCTCCACCACGAAGGTCCTCTGATGTTGTGACCGTTTTAGGATATTTTCATATAATACAGAAATAAGAGCGTGCGCGCGCGCCTCTGACTGTATCTAGACACGGAGGGAGAATGGCTCCAATATTTATATTCAGCGCCCAGTTTAATTCTGCACTGACACTTTTAAATGTTATGCCCAGATATTCTTTTAACTTGTTGGATATCCTGATATTATGTTTCACTAATGTAAGGAGTAAAACTCAGAAACTTCCCGGGTGCTAGCATTTAGACTGGGTAAACTCGTGACTTTAATGCCTTCCGAAACGGGCTATTCCAGTGTCTATTTTAGACTATAGCCTTGTGCAAAACTTTTTATTTAACATTGCGAATGGGCAGGATGATTTGCTTAGACACGCACGTGCTTCAGAGCAGCTAGAACTGTGCAAGGTGACTGCTGCAGTTTTCAGCTCAGTCCTCCTGGATAATAAACACAATGCCGACGAGAAAGCAACGCCGTTATCTTTTGATGAATTCCCTGTGGGTGCCCGGTTGAGATCAGTTTAATTTTCACACCCAAATCAATTCGGTTTTAAGTTATAATTTCATTGTATACTTTATTATTATTATTTTGATGTCACAGGGCCTATTCTTTTGATTGGGAGATCAAGGAACTTTCTGGTGTCGCCGAAACGGCGATGTGCGGTGGGCTCTTTACGCACCTATGTCCCTTCCATCTTCAGTCAGACTCAAATCGGACCGAAATCAAGTAGCTGAGGTTAAACTGTCGTAAATACACGACCGAACGCGAGTAGCTGAGGTAAAATAGACGTAAATACTCGGGCGGATATCCGGGCACTCACATCCGGCAGCCTACTTACATTGGGTTGCTACACCCCCTACTATCCCCCAACTTCCCTGTCGCTATTGCTAATAATGACAATGCGGCATGCTGAGGCACAGAGGGTGTCACCCATCTTTTTACAATGCCAAATTGTGTCGCCAAGGTGACGTGTGGAACACTCGAGCAATGTTCTATCATAATAAGGCTACACCATCACCAGAGAGTGTTGAGGTGGGGAATCTAATCTACAACCAAGACCCGTGTAGTCACGGTGCGTTCCACATGCAGGGTCATTTGAGATGGCAATTATTCTCAGTTATTGCCTATTCAAACGCAAAGATGGTACAGATATCCCACGTCCTCCCCAGCATGTGTTGTGACGTGCCACTTCTTAGAAAACATGGCTGCACAATAGGGGGGTGGGTGGGTGTCATCAGGGCCGTTTCAAGGTATTTGGGGGACCTAGGCAAAGAAGGACTTGATGGCAGGGCTAGACTGGGATAAATAAAAAAAATCCACTGGACTTGGCTTAAAAAAAACCCTGGGTCAGGCATTTTCAGCAGAGACGACATTAAAGTAATATAATATGATCTATATTGACTGCAACAGACGAAAGGCTTCATTTACATCTCTGTAGTGGCATGGCAACTGATACCATTGAGGGGGAGGCCAGGCCAAAAATCACAAACAGGCCACCAGCATATGCTCTGTATGCCATATGGCCAGTCTAGCCGTGCTTGGTGGCAAACGTATTCATGATTGTGTAAAGTGTTTCTCAACTGGTGGGCCGGGACCCAAAAAGTGGGTTGCACTGTACACTGTGTATTGGGTGGGTCGCGAAGCTGTAGTGTAAAAATGTGTCGATTAGCTGTTTCATTGACCGTCACAAATTTGAAACAATGGCATTGAATAAATGGCTGTGATGTCGACATGGTTTATACTCCTCATTGACATGTTCTATGTCAGCATGCGATGCAAATGCAGATGCAGATTATTAAATGTATGGATACATTTCTGATAATTATTTGAAGATTACGACGGCGAGATTTCGATCACTGTGGCATCATTGCAATTAAGTCAATGACTGAAAAGTGCAAAGTTGACATACAAGAACAGTCAGTCATCACCCCTCTTAGATAGATGGGTTGGGGGGGCCCTAGGCAATTTGCCTAGTTTGCTTGTCTGGCTGTGACAGGCCTGGGTGACATAATCTTGTCATGCGAGGGCCAACCATAATGAGCCCACCAACTGTGCACACGTCAGACAGTGATGCACAATCAATTCAGTACGTATTTCCACTTTGCTCCCATATGCATGATGAACTACAACCAAATACATTGCTTTTGCCAATCTTCCATCTCTGATCATTACGCAACTAGTTAACGTCATGCTGCCAAACTAAAGAGTATGTACACATATCACTCATACACAGAGTGAATCCAGAACTGATTCTCTGATTCGGTTCATTGAAGGCTTTTTAACTTTACCAGCAGTGTGTCTTTGGAATCTTTGGCAGACCTTATCAACATCCACAACTGGAGCTAAGTCTGACCATAATTTTAAGCAACTTTATTTCCTTGAGCCAAAGTGCACTTGCCTAGAAAAAAGTGAAGCAGTACTCGTCCATGACCAGCATTCCTTAGTGAACAGTTGTTTTTTTTAGCACAAGAACTGATTCTCACTTTGCTCCCATAAGCATGATTTCCTACCAAGTATATTGCTTTGCCAATCCATCATCTCTGATCATTACGCAACAAGCTAATCTCCTGTTGCGAAGCAGTATGTACGCACGTCACTCATTAGTCCAAATCTATAACTGATTCTGAATTTGCTCCCATAGGCATGACCATATTCCAAATACGGCGTCTTGGTCATTACACATCAAGCCAATATGCAAATATGAGACCACAAAGTGTACACACATCCACCGTACACAGTTAAGACAGAAGCAGTGTTGCCAGATGTACGATAATTATCCTATTTGTACCATACTTTGTTTTGTCCATTTTGTCCTCTGTATGATCAAAAAAACATGATGTACGATGATTTCAGAGTTGTCATTCAGTTCATTTTGATGCCTTGAAACAACAATTTGGGTCTTGTACGATAATTTCCTCCCAAATAGCCCCCAAAAACAATGTACGATAATTATCGTATTTGTACCATACTTTGTTTTGTCCATTTTGTCCTCTGTACGATCAAAAAAAAAAACATGATGTACGTTGATTTCAGAGTTGTCATTCAGTTCATTTTGATGCCTTGAAACAACAATTTGGGTCTTGTACGATAATTTCCTCCCAAATAGCCCCCAAAAACGATGTACGATAATTATCGGATTTGTACCATACTTGGTTTTGTCCATTTTGTCCTCTGTACGATCAAAAAAAAAAAACATGATGTACGATGATTTCAGAGTTGTCATTCATTTCATTTTGATGCCTTGAAACAACAATTTGGGTCTTGTACGATCATTTCCTCCCAAATAGCCCCCAAAAACGATGTACGATAATTATCGTATTTGTACCATACTTGGTTTTGTCCATTTTGTCCTCTGTACGATCAAAAAAACATGATGTACGATGATTTCACAGTTGTCATTCAGTTCATTTTGATGCCTTGAAACAACAATTTGGGTCTTGTACGATCATATCCTCCCAAATAGCCCCCAAAAACGATGTACGATAATTATCGTATTTGTACCATACTTGGTTTTGTCCATTTTGTCCTCGGTACGATCAAAAAAACATGATGTACGATGATTTCAGAGTTGTCATTCAGTTGATTTTGATGCCTTGAAACAACAATTTGGGTCTTGTACGATCATTTCCTCGCAAATAGCCCCCAAAAACGATGTATGATAATTATCGTATTTGTACCATACTTTGTTTTGTCCATTTTGTCCTCTGTACGGTCAAAAAAACATGATGTACGATGATTTCAGAGTTGTCATTCAGTTCATTTTGATGCCTTGAAACAACAAATTGGTAAATTGTACGATAATTTCCTCCCAAATAGCCCCCAAAAACAATAATATTGAGGTTTTGCTACGATACTTCAGCATTTTCCATCTGGCAACACTGGACAGAACTGATTAGGTCTTTTCCCATAGGCAGCATCAGCTGCCAAATATCCTAATCTGCCAATCTGACATCTTCGGTCATTACTAGTACTGTTAGGCGATCAAAAAAACAATCTAATTAATAGCGGAATTTGTAATGAATTCATTACTTTTGTACAATGTGGCCATTAGCAGAGTAATTCATTAATGTAATTAACGTGATAAAGTGACAGCCCTAGTCATTATATGATATGCTAATATTATGCTAGTAGCATCACGTTGCCAGGCAACCTCACCCGTGTAAATGGCTCCCGCCACTAGCAAGCCATTTCTGTGACTGTTCGGGCTCCTGTTCAGGAAGTGTTGCAACATGTCCGGGTTTTACCAGAATGTCATGGTTTTAAATAGTCTGTTCGGTGGCGTGGTGGGGGTATTTTGTCAGGCAAAGGGGGCAACCCCACTCAAAAGCAACTAAAACTATCAGCCATTGAAATGTAACCTCACCCTTGTAAATGGCGGCCGCTGCTAGCAGCGTGTCTCTGTGGATGATGGGTCTCCTGGTCCATGCACAGTTGCTCTCTCCCATACCTGAAAGCACAACACATGTCCGCTGTCATCATGTCTATAGTGATGATTGCTGTTGCTGATATCGACTTCTTCGTCGTAATTGTCGTCATCATCATCATCATCATCATCATTCTGAAAATGATAGGCCACTGCAAAAGACCTAATCTTCACACTTGCCACATACTGTACAATACATCTAGCAATTATTATTTCATGCTTCCTACTCATAAACAGCTACTCTTCCCCCATTCCTTAAAGACCAGGATGATTAAACTAGTAGATCACAACATGTGGTCATACAGTACATTCATTACATTACATTGTATTTGGCAGACGCTTTAACCAAAGCGACTTTCAAAAGAGGACATAATCAAGCCAACATCACAAGCAAATACAAAGTGCACAGGAGATATACAGAACAACAAGTGCAGTTGCAAAGAGGGGTTAGTTTTTTTTTTTTTTAAGAGTAAATAACGAGTACACACACACACACACACACACACACACACACACACACACACACACACACACACACACACACACACACACACACACACACACACACACACACACACACACACACACACAAACAAACTAAACTAAACTAAACTAAACATCATGTCAGGAGTCTGCCCTGCGGCAAGGCCAGTTCAAGCATTAGTCTAGTAGATTCTCTCGAAAGAGGATCATTCATCTTGGATCCATACAGCATACCTGATACAATACATCTGTCCTCTCACTAATCACACACGTTCAACACGTATTGTGTGTGTGCGCACGTTCGCGTGTGGATGGAGGGCTGTGTCGTGTTTGTGATATGACTGTTTGGTTATGCCTGCGTTATGGTTATGCCTGCGTTATGGTTGTGTGTGTGTGTGTGTGTGTGTGTGTGTGTGTGTGTGTGTGTGTGTGTGTGTGTCACTTAACCACCATTTTTTTTTTTTTAGTTCACATTCCTGAACAGTTTACCTTTTACCGTTTAACCTTTCACCATTTCAAAAAATTCTTGTGCGTGCCGTGCGTGCATTCAGTTCATATTTAAGCCGCTTACCTTGTAAGTCTCTCATCACCTCAAACATTCCTGGGTAGTGAACCTGGATTTCATCAATGTCCTGAAACAACAATAAAGAGAAGAGATTGGATGCAATCAGTGGCGGCGGTATAGGTGAGGCGAGCAGGGCATTTGCCCCTGGGCCCTGGTCCCTCCCGTATTGATAGTGGACACTCTATTATGACCTTGGCAGGTTGTATGGGGGTCCTATCAGTGTTTTGCCCAGGGGCCCACAGTGTGGAATTGTTCCGCCACTGAATGCAATCCTTATCAAAGATATCAGATGTTATCCAAACTTGCATCTGTAGGCACAGCATGATCCCTGTAACATGCTGGAGGGGCCAACAATAAAAATGGGATTGGATACAATCAAAGATTATCAGGAGATCAGATATTTTCGAATTATTATTATTATATATCAACATTTCATCAGTAGGCACACAGCTTGATCTCTTGAACCCAGGTCACCGATCTGCTCGTCGGATGCCAGACAAATCTCTGGCCAAACAAATCCCTGCTCATCAAATTTGCAAAGGCGAACAAAATTAGCCTGGGCGAAAGCTGACTGTTGACTCTGTCCAACAGTCTGGCGAAAGCTAAGAGGAATCTGTCTCCGTGGAGGGTAGGAGATAGTTTGATCTTACTCTGCCATTTAAATTCAATGGAGCTCCGAATTGAAATTAAAACCCATATTGTGCATTGTTATCATGATTGTTACGATACAGTGTCGCAAAAGCATACAAATAATAAAACAAAAAGTGTGAATAGTGCTACCTTAACCAATCCGTAACGGACTTCGGGGGTGAGTTCTGCGTCACCACTCTCAACTGTTTGCTGATTGGCTAAACAATGAGCGAACCGAGCTAGGAGGGTTTCGCCAGACTAGGTGCAAAGCCAAAATATTTGTTTGTTATCGTCAAGGTGGTCAATTTCTGTGCTCATGGGCTTTCTGTGTGAGATCAGTGTCAAACTTAACCTAGACCACAACCCATTCCTAACCCATCAGTGAGGAAAGTGCATTTGTGATCACCATAATGTTTGTGCCTGGACCCAAACCTTAAGGCGGATTCATACTTAGCGTTACTGGCGCTAACCTCCTTCATACCTCCCTCGCGACGATGGTGTGCGCTCAAAATGACGTCACACGCACCCTCCGCAAGATGGCGTGGCGCGAGGTCGTGCACCCCACATTTTTTGTAACTTGCCGTGCGCCACCAGCGACCATGCAGGTAGGCAGACAAAGCAGGAGTTGCGAAGAGAGGCTACAGCTACTGCAGGCTACTACAGAATGGACCCTGCATCATTTTGACGATAATAAAATGTCATTGAGAGTTATTTTATCTTCTCCCTTAAATGTTGTTCAGTGAAACAATTGTTTACTTTGTTCAGAAGCACGTTGTGTTTGGCGATCTATTTATAAATTCTGCAGCCAGAACAATGCTCTCACATGGTCTTGGAATGACCTGGTAATGTAGGCTACAACAAAAATCTATGTTTCATTGTGGTAAGTCATAAGTCAGACGTTCAGTAGCCCTACAGTAGCCGTGTTTGGCTTTCTATCTTTATACATCTGTAGAACTCACGCTGCGAGTTGCGAAAGATGCTGCCGTTTCTCTCATGAACAGCAGAGGGCACACTTCCGAAAATGCAAGCGAAAGCCTGTTAATGGCGCTTTTGACTATGAATGGTCTGCCACATTTTAATGGTTCTCGTGCCAAATGCGCCAAAGTGCGCACGTGAAGTATGCTGAGCCCTTTACCGTCAGTAAAGAAAAACGAAAAACGTTGAGTGGAGAAATGTCTGCTATTGCAAATTTTGGGTTCTTTCCAAATACTAACTCCATTACTCCCTTGTACTTGTGGCCTTGTGATGACGTCATTGATGGCAGAAGTTTAATTCAGTATCTTGCAAAAGTGCAATTCAAGTCATTTTCTCATTAGCAATCAGTACGTTGAATGGGGAAAAGTCTCCCAAAAGTTGATGTGGTTAGGTGTGTGTGTGTGTGTGTGTGTGTGTGTGTGTGTGTGTGTGTGTGTGTACCCACAGGTGTGTGTGAGTGCATGTGTGTGTGTCTGTGACTGTGTGTGTGCACGTGTGACTGTGTGTGCACTTGAGTGCGCGCACACGTGTGCCTTGTCCACTTACCACGGTGAGCATGTTGAACCCTGCCTGGCCCAGTAGGTTGCCCAGGTCGGTGACTGCGGTGTAGGGGGAGACGTGCGGAGAGAAGCCCCCCTCCCTCTCCAGCTCCGCCAGCTGCAGAGAGCAGCGCAGCTCATACAGCGTTTCACCGCCCACCATCGCACCGATGAAGACACCGTCAGGCTTCAGCACACGCTGGATCTGGGAGAAGGGGGCAGATGGAGGCCGAAACAAACAAATAAATAAATAAATAAATAAATAGAGAGAAAACAAGAAAGATCTGTTGTTGTTATTCATCAGCTCTTATCTTCCCGATGAAGACGCCGTCAGGCTTTAACACACGCTGGATTGAGAGAGAGAGAGAGAGAGAGAGAGAGAGCGAGAGAGAGAGAGAGAGAGAGAGAGAGCGAGAGAGAGAGAGAGAGAGCTGGGATGGATGGTGAAGCTAATTCAACTCAATGGCACCATCTGCTGGATACAAATGGAAATATATATTTCAATTGGGCATCTTACACCCCTTAACATAAACAGTTGCTGCCATTCCACAGTTGGAAACACAGACACAGTTGTTGTTTTTTTTTCTATAAATGTCAGACAGGCACTTTTGATCCGATGAGTTTTCTGCAGATTTTATTACTGCCCCAAGTGGAGCAGGAAACGTCTCAGCAAGAGACACCATTCTCCCTGGTATCTCTGGTCAAGAAGCCCACTAGCCTGTGGCATCGTTTAGCCTTTTATGGGCTCTTGGCTCAGCCAGGGCCAGATTCTTTACACATGCTAATTAGCCCGGCCCCACCTCAGCTGACAGGCCCTCACACAGACTAGCCCAATACTTAACACAACTGGAAAATATAGACACATACATATACATCCATATTATTTCCTACATATACATGTACATATAAGAATCTACATAAGAATCATATAAGAATAAAATTTAACCACACAGTCATAACCAACCACCATAGGCTGTGCCCAACAAGTGTGGGAGTTTAAATATTTGTATTTTTATTTTTGAGCCCACCCAATCTTTGACTCATAGCACTCCTTTTGCCAAGCAATTGACTTATTAAAGGGGTATGCCACTATTTTGGGGCTTAATACAGTTGAAATCGTTGGCCTAGGTTCATAAAGGTGGTAAAGTGTCAAGTTAAAAGAGGGAGCATCTCGCTAAGCTAGTGACATGCTAAAATGCTACACGGATCCATTGACTTTCACTAGCTTAGCGACATATTCCCTCTTTTAACTTGTCTTATAGCAAGACAACGGCTTACATGAAAAATAAGACACTTTACCACCTTTATGAACCCTGGCCAACGATTTCAACTGTATTAAGCCCCAAAATAGTGGCATACCCCTTTAAGGACCACAGTAATCTGTCCCATACATTCAGCACTCTTGTTCTCCATTGAATAATAGAAATATGCAACTCAATGTAACTCAAACTCACAGAAGGTCTGTAAGAGAATGCCGTACCTGTCGTAATGCCCCAGGAAGATCATTGACCCAGTGCATACTAAAACAAAGAAGAATGTGTGAAATATGTTAAAACTTAAAAAAAAAAAAACACTTTTCATCTAATTTCTGTCAGTGCCCCACCATACCAACTGATATTTTAAATGTAGAAGTGTATAAAGTAGACGTTATTCTTACTGGTGTAATTCCAACACTATTGCACAACCTTACATAGGTCATACAAAAGTTATTTCACTCTAACATAACGTCACCTTCTTAAAATAATCGCCTAAGTCATTTTTTTCCAGGTTTGTCAGGGAACACAAAAACTCCCTCAGAATGGGGGAGGACATGAGTTAGGCGAAAACGTGAACTTGACCAAAAAATGACTTAGGCGATTATTTTAAGAAGGTGACGATAATGAAGTAGATACACTGCAGGAGTGCTTCTACTTTTACTTATCATACACCACAGGTATAAAGTTACTGTCAAGGGTCATAGTCACCAAATTGTGATATAGTAATTCAGAGACTCTTATTGTAGGTACAGTATAATGACTATATTATTACCTCAGACTACTGACTACAAGGTCAAACGTGTTGTCCTTGAATGGCAGGAACTCCTCGTCTGCTTGGACACAGTGGGTAGGCATCTCACTCGGCCTCGTTTGCCTCTGAAATGGCACAAAGATAGTTTGAATGACTACGTGTGTCACTTGCTTACTGTACGATAGTGAAAGTTATTTTTCAGTTTCATTGATTAGTGGAGCACCTATTACCTTATGCCGCAATCTTTGCAACTGGAAATAAATATTTTACTCACCAGTGATGTGCTGCATATGTCTGTAAGGAAGAATTTTTCAACAATATCCTGCAACAGATGGAAAAAAACCCAATGGTTTCATGAATCAAGTAAGCACACTGTTATTACAGTCCTGTTAAAATTAAGTGTTATTGAAACATCTCATCAGAGCTCTGTGGTTGAAGCGGGAGTGTGTCTATGGTCCCACAGCCCATTGGTCCCACATCATTTAGACTTATAACATTTATTTTTAGGCCCATTGGTCCCACAGCACATTGGTCCCTCAGCATATTCCTGCTGCTCCTTGTTTCCACATTTCTAAGAATTTATTCAAATTAAGGCCCTATGTTCCTAAGGCAAATTCTCTTAGTTTACCCGGAAATGTGGGAACATGGAGTTGTAGAACATAGGCCTATACTTGAATAATTTCTTTAAAATGTGGGAACATGGAGCGGCAGGAATAAACTGTGAGGCCAATGGGTCGTGGAACCAATGGGCTGTGGGAACATAGAGCTGACCCTGTTGAGGGAGATAGCCATACCTTGCTCAAATGCTCTGCAATGTAACTTTTTCCACAGCCAACATCTAAAGCCAAGGGGAAGCTCCTGCAAGAGTCACATTATGGAATGGCAAAACAAAAATGACTGAATATGACTATGACGACTAATACAGATGTGCAGTCCATGAATGGTCTGGATTGAAATCAGAATGCTGTTTCAGATTAAAATCACATGATTGGGTGCAAGTGTGGTACCTGGCAACGTCGTAAACTCTGTCTGCCACTCTCAGTCCAATCTGTTCAGAAGCAAGCATTAGACAAAATGTCAATTTTCACCATTCTTAGCATGCATGCAATGGCACCACAGTGTGAACTTTAAATTAAAAAAAATATTTTAACTTGTGGTGTCTCACATTCTGTGGGCACAGGCTGCAGGGGTTGACTATTACTGTGTCTGTGGTTATAACTGTGGAATGGCAACAACTGTTTGTGTAAAGGGGTGTAAGATGCCTAATTGAAATTTACGTAGTATCAGATGGTGCCATGCATTATCAATCAGATGTCAATTTTTTCCCTCATCATTACCTCTGCTCTCAGGTAGTCGTACTTGTCAGTGTCGTGAAGCGAGGCTGCCCATTTCTTCTGTTGACGTTTCATGGCCCTGTCAAAGACATTCATCGCACCTCCTCCTGGTCTGCCTGACATGTGCCTGGCACATCTTAATAACCGATAATGCGACTTGGACAACGTTTGTCCAGGTTTCATGGGCTGGGTAGAGAAATCCCTGTGGCTGTGTCCTTCTGGGAGAGCTGTCATTCTTGCCATGCATGTCCTTAAAGTCTGACCAAAACAACCCTCGGCGAAAGCACGCTTACCGACCAGAGTGTACATGGCCATACACTCCCTCTCGCTCCAAAATATGTGGATAAAAAGGTCGTGGGGGAATTAAAATGTCTGCAAGTTGATCAGAGGCTGCCGATGCTGCTGGGCAAGAATTCCCACAACCTTTGTGTCCGACTGGAAGACCTTTCCGGGTAACAACAATGCGTGCTGTGGAACCTAAATTTTTGACGGTCTTCGCTTAGAAAAGTGTTTTAAATGTAAAACTAAAACATTTTACAGCCAAAACTGTCACAATATTCAATTCTATACTAAAATGTGAAAAGACCGTGTTTTAATCGTGGAATAAGATGGTGTGGGATTGTAAAGGAAGCAAATTGTTACAACTGTTCCCGGTGCGTTTTGGGCTGTGTGGGTTTCCGTAGAAGATGCACAGCATGGAAGCAGAGCATGACGGGAACACACGTGGAGATTGGTGTGTGTTTTTATGCGACTATGTTTGCCGCAGACTGGTGTCCTTAACGTTTTTAAGCTCTTTTCCTACATTATCTGTCAATGTAACCACTGACGGGATTCACATTTGACAGGTATGTCATGTTAACTATGTCTGTTTCATAGATCATGTTCTACAAGTTGTTTAGTACCCCATTTATCCCCATGTAGTTGGATAGCAGTTAGCTATGTTGTCAGCTTACTTCAGATAGTAATGGAAAATAACACAACACCCAGAGCATATTTGTATTGTATAAGGAATATATTAAAGCAGTGTGCTGCTGTAACTGTGCAGCATCACTTCATGGTCTACGTTTGCACTCAACAGCCTTTTTCACGTCCCTGCCCCACAGGTTGGTGCAACAGAGAAAACGTAACTCTTTCGGCAGTAAAACAGAAACACAGACATGTCTTCCAAAAAGAATCAGGATGGCGACGACCGCTTTCTCAAAGTCAAAAAGGACCCCCGGTTTTGGGAGATGCCCGACAAGGACCGCAAAGTCAAGATTGACAAGCGTTTCCAGTCCATGTTCCACGACGACCGATTCAAACTGAAGTACACCGTCGACAAGCGGGGCAGACCCGTCAACCACACCTCGGCAGAAGACCTGAAACGGTTCTACAAGGTGTCAGACTCGGATCTTTCTGACGACGAGCAACAAGAAGTAAAGAAAGAGAAGAAGAAAAAGAAAAATAAGAAGGCAGAGGTAGAGGAGCATGAGGATGAAGAGGTCCAGGAGGAGGATGAAGATACCCCAAAGGAGAAGAGTTTGAACGAAGACAAGAAAACCTCTAAACAGAAGGACGTATCACTCAAGACAGCAAAGCCAACCAAAGGGGTGAAGGTTTATGAAGAAGGTAAGTGCTTCAGTTTGAAGTGAAAGTGGCTGAGCAAGGAGTAGAGTAAAATGCTGTAAATTCTTACCGGTGGCAGATGGACACTCCCAACTGAGATCACTCCCGGACGTGTAGCCCCAGGTGGTTTTATCACTCCCAGACGTTCGATCCCACCCGATTATATTTCACGTATTATCATACACTGCCACATACAAGCAATTTAGGGTTAGGGTTAGGTTTAAAGTTAGGGTTAGGGTTAGGTTTATGGTTATGGTTAGGGTTAGAGTTAGGGTTAGGGTTAGAAAAAAAAACTAACATCAAAAAGATAACTAGCTCCGTTATATGGCGGTGGGCTCGATAGTCTGGCTAGTGGGAGCGTGCTGACCGGGGAGCGATTGGGGTTGGGAGCGACAATCTGGGAATCCTTCCTTACTTGTCATACATGTCACAGTGCACACTTACCATACAGTCTTTGCTATGGACACTACATTCAAAGGAGTTGTAATACAACTCCTACTTGTTTGAAAAATATTTACTTAACAAAATAAGCATGTAACACTGCGAGGCCACAAAGAATAGTACTTAAATTGTGTGTGTTTGTTTGTGTGTGTGTGTGTGTGTGTGTGTGTGTGTGTGTGTGTGTGTGTGTGTGTGTGTGTGTGTGTGTGTGTGTGTGTGTGTGTGTGTGTGTGATTGGAATGGTTCCAATGCACCACAATATTGTTGTCTGGACAGGTGAGGAAGAGGAGGAACCAAGTGATGAAGAGGGAGATGAGGAGGATGACTCTGATCTGGACGAAGGTCTTTCAGAAGGCAGTGAGGAGGAGGAGGAGGAGGACGATGATGATGATGATGATGACGACGACGATGATGATGAAGAAGGTTCTGAGGATGAAAGTGACAGTGGGCCAGATCTGGCAAGAGGGAAGGGCAACATCGAGACCAGCTCAGAAGAGGAAGATGATGACGATGACGACAAGGCTGGTGAGGTGGATGACTTTCTTCGTCGCGAGGAAGAGGACATCATACACGACTGGGGCGAGATGTGGAAGGATGCCCCTCGCACTGATGATGTGAGCGATTGATCTGCTTCAAAACACACGCATTCATTTAGTTAATCACATGAACATTCTCTAGACATTATTACCACATCCCATGTTTGTAACTAGTTACATGAAAACATATAAAATACAACTTTTTTAATTGTATTTTATTGCAACTTTGAAAGAAAAATGTCTGCACACTTAAATCCCCTTTGTGTTCTTTTTCATAATAGGCCGAGCTTTCGGTCTACTGACCTTCCGCAGACCTCAGAGCCCTGAGGAAGGTCAGTAGACCGAAAGCTTGGCCTATTATTAAAAAGAACACAACAGGGATTTAAGTGTGCAGACATTTTTCTTTCAATTTTACACAGTTTTTGTTTATGTTTGGCACCTTTTAATCGAGAGTGCTGTGTGATCGGGCTAAACACATTTTATCGCAACTTAAAATATCTGCAGCCAAGCATCTGATGACGCCAGTATCTTGCCAGGGCCTTTTCATAATATTTGTCTGAGTCTTGTGTTCGAGATGTTCAGGCATCTTGCAGTGTGTAATATGAACATGATGAAGGTACCAGAGGAATGTTCTTCCTAATGCCGTAATTTCCGCTCTATCAGCAGCCATTTTTTTTCTCATGCTTTGAATCCTGCAGTCATGTCATGGTGCGGCTAATTTATAGCTTTTTACACGTGACGAGCACAAAGTGAGAAGAGTAACCGGTAGTTCTAATGTCTTTAAAAAAAAAAAAAACATATCCCATGTAACATATGCGGCTTATGTAGAGGTGCAGCTTATATATGTGCAATTTTTTGTGTGGCTTTTATAGTCCAAATATTGTATTTTTACGGTTAAAAAAATATATTTTTAATATTTGTGTGTTATTGTTGTTGTGTTGAAGATGTCCAGGCGTCTGGCGGTGTGCAACATGAACTGGGACAGGATGAAGGCCAAAGACCTCCTGGCTCTCTTCAACTCCTTCAAGCCCAAAGACGGCGTCATCCTCTCTGTCAAGGTAGAGTTTTCCAATCATGGAATTTGAGCATTGTGTGTACTGTCAGGGGATATCATGGATTTTTTGCTTTTCCTCCTTTGTCTCTCGTTTTTGTTTTGTCAAAAACACTTCCTTTCTCTCTAAAATGTGCAACATTGTAAGAGGCGAAATCTTTAAGAAGCTTCTTATGTAAGATCCAAGTCACTTTGGATAAAAGAGTCAGCTAAGTGTAAAGTGATGTAATGTAATGATGGATGTCCTCCAGATCTACCCGTCTGAGTTTGGTAAGGAGCGTATCCAGGCCGAGCAGACCCAGGGCCCGATGGAGCTCAGCGCACTCCCAGAGGACTTTGATGACACCGGAGACACCGAGGAGAAGAGGTAAGGCCACTACAGTCAAGAGGTGTACAAGGAAAATACAGTAAATAATGATGACGCCGAGGAGAAGAGGTAATGCCACTACAGTCAGGGGTGTACAGTAAATCAGGGGTATTCAATTAAAAGTCACCAAGGACCAGTTTTCAAATACCCTCCAGTTAAGGGGCCGAACATAGAATCTGTATGACTGTGAGCAGCACGGTGTCTGAGGTTAGGGTGCAAAACAAGCAGATAGCTTTCCAGACAGAACAGATTCACTTCTCTATTTCTTAGTAGCCATAGGATGGTCTATTTATGACACTGTTATAGATAAGATTTCACTCTCATATGAAGAGATAGGAGAAGAGGTAAGGCCACTACGGTCAGAGGTGCACAAGGAAAATACAGTAAATAATGCATCGAAACTTGGTGAATAAATGCAGAATATTTAGAATGATGGCTTGTGCTCCACTGTAACGTTTGAAGAACTATATATAATGGCAATCAGCTTTTGTGTGTTTTTCTTTCACTCAGTCCGAGAGTAGTCTATCCAATAGAATATCAATAACAAGCCGCAGTGAGTCATTTTTGCAGCTGTCCACGTGTGCATGTTTTCAAATAGTTGTGTTTGTCCGTCTCTTAGGCTCTACAGAGAGAAGATCAGGGACTACCAGTTCAAGCGTCTGCGGTACTACTACGCGGTGGTAGAGTGCGACTCCGTGACGACGGCCGCCAAGATCTACGAGGAGTGCGACGGGTTCGAGTACGAGAGCAGCTCCTCCACCATCGACCTGCGGTGAGGAGAACAACCAATCATAAGTCACCAATGGAGTTCGCAAGAGGGTGAAGTCACTTTGTATGTGGCGCGGGTTAGCATTTTAGTAGCATCCGGTTTCTGAGGAAAGATCCCTATGGTAGATAACATGGGAAAATTACGTTGGACAATTAGGTGCAGTTTTACATCAGTTTGCAGTGTCAGCATTTTGAAATGACATTTTCGCTTATTACTGATTAACAAATTTGCTGAGAAAAGGTCAATAGACCGAAACGTCGCTATTAAGCGCTGCAAATGTAGACAGTGTGCGGGAACTTTCTTGTCTCAGATAAATGAAAACAAAAATGTATTTCCAGGACCTTTTAGTGATTCCTAATGAAGGTGCGTTTGTGTGTGTGCGTGCGTGCGTGCGTGCGTGTGTGTGTGTGTGTGTGTGTGTGTGTGTGGGTGTGGGTTGCAGGTTTATCCCAGATGACACTACATTTGATGAGGAGGAGCCCACTGACTCTGCTGTGGATGTGGACAGCACCAAGTATCAGCCCAAAGTCTTCGAAAGCGCCTACACCACCACTGCTAATGTGAGCACCCCCCCCCCCCTCTCTCTTTCTCTTTCTTTCTCTCTCTCTCTCTCTCTCTCTCTCTCTCTCTCTATCTCTCTCTCTCTCTCTCTCTCTCTCACATACAGTCACACATATATTCCGTCTTGCTCATGCTTTTAGTTTTAGTTTAGTTACACAGCAATTGAATGGATTGAAATGGTGTCTGTGTGTGTGTGTGTGTGCATGCGTGCATATGCATGTGTGCGTGCGTGTGTGTCCTCTTCCAGGTGGAGTTGACGTGGGATGAGACGGACCACGATCGCGTGACGGCCTTCACCAGGAACTTCAAGAAGGACGAGCTGCTGGACATGGACTTCAAGGCCTACCTGGCCTCCTCCAGCGAGGAAGAGGAGGAGGAGCAGGAGGAGATAGAACAAGGGGATGATGAAGAAGAAGAGGAGGAGGAGCAACCTGAGGAAGTGCCAGAAGGTATATTGTGACTTCAGAAAGGGCATGGGTATGGGTAGCCTGATTATCATCAACGTTCAAATCTCCTCGAGACTTGGTCTGACCAAGAGCATAACAATGATCATTTCCCAAACGGCATGGTTGTTTGCTTCCCGACAAAGTGAAAGGAGTTCTGCATTGCTCTTGACCTGACTAGTCGCAACGCCGAAGGTGTTGCGTCACTAGGAAGGCACGGCCTGGCTAGGGTATGGGCAGTCATGGGTAAGCGATTAGGGTGCCAGACTTTGGCAGACTAAACGCTGCAAGTAAAAAAGTAGTTTTTGTCAATCAAACAAAAAAAAACTTAACAAAAAAACGCAAATTACAGTGGTTCGGGGCGAGTGCTTTGGATTTCGTTTCTGTCAAGGCAGCTGAGCTATTGGCTGCTGGTTTACACCAAGATTATACACAGAATTTTTAATACTGAATACCAACAATTCGTATTGTATTCAGCATCAAAGCCAGTATGAACCTGGCTTGATGACAATTGATGTTTGAAGAACATTTTCAGTTCTTTGATTCATTCAAAAGTTTCTATCCCATGTTGTTTCAGTTCCTGAACCTGTGGTGGAAAAGGAGGAGGAGGCGAAAGAGAAGACAAAGGTCAAGAAAAATGATAAAGCAAAGGAGAAGAAAAAGATGAAAAAGAAGCCTAAAAAAGAAGACCAGATCGCCAAGTACCGAGAGCTGCTAATGGGCATCCAGGAGAAGGAGAAGAGCAAAGATCGGGGCGTGGAGATGGAGGTTACCTGGGTACCAGGTGAGATGTGGATGGATGGATGGATGGATGGATGGATGGATGGATGGATGGATGGATGGATGGATGGATGGATGGATGGAATAAAGGAATGAGTGAAGGATGGATGGATGGATGGATGGATTGATAAACAGAAGGGAAGTAATGGAGGTGAGCGAAGATGGAGGTTACCTGGCCTGGGTGATGGATGGATGGATGAAGTAAAATAATGAACAAATGGATTGGAGGGGAAGTGGTGGGGAGGGGGCAGGTGGCCAGATGAGTGGATGAGCACAACAATTACCTCCTCTTATTATATGGTGTGACGTCATCGGTCGAATGCTCCATTCATTTCAACGGGGCTCCCCAACGTTCGCACGTCTGTTATTTTTCGATAACGGACGGGTTGGTCTATAACAGACCGCTGTCAATGGCAACAAGACTTTTCACTGCTAAAGCGACTTTTCAACAAGACTCTAATCAGCTGCTGTGATAGACAACACCTGTTGTCCTGGCTACCTAGCTGTTGCCTAGCGGTGTTCCACAACGGCACTGTTTTGTTTTGCGCAGCAACAATCTTTTGACATTAAAAACTATAGGCCTAATAGACTTAACATTAAATAGGCCTAAAGAAATGTCCCCGCCATGTGTGAATCATTTAAGTATATCCATATAATAAGCGGGTTAACTTTCGGCGAGTCGGTCGCTTTGTGGAATAGCAGCACTTCAGAGAGAACAAGACCCCTCCGCTCCGCGTCGGGGTCTAAAGATTCTCTCTGTCGTGCTGCTATTCCACGGTAGCGACCTTCTCCCCGAACGTTAACCCTTACTTAATGTATGTTCTCTACAAGTCTTCTGTTGTCCAGTCTTGCACTTTAAATGTCTGTATGAGCACTGTCTATGTCCATAATGTCTTATGTCCATGTATAAGTACTGCCTATGTCTATACTGTCTATGTCCTTACCTAGATTAGTCTATGTCTGCATGGGAAAGCAAGAAATGTAATTTCAAATTCTTTGTATGACCAGTGCATGTAAAGAAATTGACAATAAAACCAACTTGACTTGACTTGACTTGATGATGAGTGAATAATTTGTATGAGTGAATGTTTTTTGTATGTCTGTCAACATGCGTGATTCTACTTCATCAGGGTTGAAGGAGAAGACAGAGCAGCTGGTGAAGAAGAAACTGGAGGCGGAGAAGGATCTGACGCCCTGGGAGGAGTACCTGCAGAAGAAGAGGGACAAGAAGAAGGAGAAGAGGCAACAGAAAAAGGTGAGCACGCTGAAGGAAAGGTGCAATAATCATACAATTATCGTACAGTACCGTACCCCTCAAGGGTGTAAACAACGCGTATGTGTTGGAGGTCTCCTTGGAAGTCGCTTTGGTCAAAGGCGTCTGCTAAATGTAATGTAATGTAATGTGTTCAAACTCTTGACTGGGACCGTATACTCTATGTGCACATATTTTTTCTGAGTGGGATGCTGTGCTGTGGCACACTGTGCTAAGGTAACCCACATCACAAGCCGAAGATTGCCCATGGGGACACCGGTTCGAATCCGGTCTGGATCATATCCCAGTCCTTTCCCATCTCTCCCCCATAACATTTCCTATCCTAATGAAGGAAAAATTGCCCAAGAAATGTATTTTTTTTCCCAAGACAAAGCACTCATTTAGAATAATAGATGATGTTATGATGCATAGACATAGAGCATCTCTCTCTCTCTCTCTCTCTCTCTCTCTCTCTCTCTCTGTCTTTTTTTTCTCTCTCTCTCTCTGATCATCCTTATCCATTATCCATCCTCTGATTATCTCTTCTTTTTCCAGGAGGCAGCTGAAGAGGCCATCAGCGATGACGACCTGCCCTCGGACGTGGACCTCAATGACCCCTTCTTCTCCGAGGAGCTGGGCACCACAGGTGGGAGCAATTTCACTTATTTCAGTTGGTTTAATTTTTTCTTTTTTCTTAATAGGCCCAACCACAACCCGTTATGGGGGAACCTATGTTTTCTTTCTATTACGTCCTTTTTGTTTTTTGGTTGTTTGTTCTTTGTATTATTGTTATATCTTTCATATTTTCTTTTCTTTCTTTTCTAAATATTTTTTTTATCAATCCTCAAAATATACGATGTTTAATACTTTATGGACTGGTTTTCATGTTATAAACATTAATCCTCAAAACATGCGGTGCTTAACACTTTATAGAGTGGTTTTCTTGTTATAAACCAGTATTGGTTACATGAAATGAGTACATGAAATATTTTGATCATTTGTTCAGATCATCTACAATGCTTTCTAAAATCTATATTTTTCTTCTCTTTCTTTCCTCTTTAGCACATTGGATGACATTTGTGTATGATGATGCGATGTAAACACTATTTCTAATTGCTATTTTCAGGCATAGAATTATGTATCTGCAATATGCACTGCATAACAATAGCTATCACAAAAAGCAATATCGTTCAGATATGAACAATTTTATTGTGTTTTTCCGATTTGTGTTGGTCCACAGGCATCAAGGGTAAAGGCAAGGGCAAGAAGAACAGGAAGGAAGTGGAGGAGAAGACGCCGGAGGAGATGGAGGAGATGGAGAGGCAGAAGGTAACGATGTTCATGTGGATTGGAGAGCTGTGCTTTATTTAACCCAGGGGTGTCAAACTCATTTTGGTCCGGGGGCCGCATACAACCCATGTGGACCTCAAGCGGGCCGCATTAGTAACATCATCGCAAAAAAAGAAAAGAAACGTAAAGCAGAGGATTAGTGTTCAGTACTATCACGTTTTAAATGTGTTGAATATGTTTTTTTTTTTTTTACATCCGGGCCGGATGGAACCCTCTGGCGGGCCGGATGCGGCCCGCGGGCCGTATGTTTGACACCCCTGATTTAACCCCTTAGCGTAGAGCAGGGGTGGAACTTAAGTTGTTTCCCACCAGTCTATGGTTGCATTCCAATATGCAGACTTGCGTCCTCCACTTGTGCTTGCGGCCTCGCCCCAGGAAGTAATACGTCGTGATAACACTGACAATAGCCTTGTATTTCAATATCTCGCAAATGCTCAATTGTTAAGTAATTTTCTCATTTGCAAACTGGATGGTGAATGAAGAATAGTCCCCCAAAAATTGTTGTAGCTAGGCTGACAGCGGGGAAACTTGAGTCCACAAGCACAAGTGGAGGAAGGGAGTTTGCATATTGGAACTGTACAATCTACACTGTGGCAAGTAGATTTTAAAATCTACCAGTCACTCGCCATTTTTACCAGTCAACTCGTAAGATAATAATAATAATTGGTAATATATTTAGAATTTTTAGATGCAATTTCCTACATTGTAATCAATTTTAGGGTGAATAATGGAAAATCCCATCTTACAAAAAAAATCGCTTGGACATTCAGGCTATTTATAGCGTGAGTTGAGGTGAAAGTTTTCACCTGTCAAATAGACTGGTGGGTTGACAAATTTACTCGTCACCGCTGAAAATGACCTGTATTTGGCGGGTGGTCAGGTGTAAAGTTTCAACCCTTTGCGTAGATCCTCTGTTATAACCTTGCTGTCTTACTTTGTAGAATTCTTGCACCTTGGCCAGGTGCCGTAGGCGTGGAAGCTCCCCCACACTGTTCACATTTGCTGAGTTTACTTGCAATGTTTCAGTCTATTGACCTTAAAGTAATTCTCTTGAATAGACCGAAATGTCACAAGTAGACTCTGCAAATGTCAAAAGTATGCAATAACCTTATTGTCATCCAAATTGCAATTACCAAGTCTTAATCGGTTACTGAAGACTCTCGACATCTCGACCACTTGGGTACCACAACGGAGAACAATCTTGACTGGGAGTACCCAGAGCGACTGGATGGCAGAGCCAGACGGCTTGTGCTGGATGAGTGCAGTTCTCTTCCAGTAACATAAGGCGTTAGTAGGTTCTTCAGATAAGCTGGGGCCGTTCCTGTGATGGTTTTGTAGGCAAGGGTCAATGCCTTGTGCTTGATCCGGGCGGCGATCGGTAACCAGTGCAACTCAATAAATAGAAAAGTAACATGGGTCCTTTTGGGTTGATTGAATATCAACCGTCTTTATGATGTAGTTGAGTGTTTTCAGCAAAGAGTGCATAGGCCCGTCGACGAGCCCATCTACAGTAAGGGGCTAGCAGCTTGTACTATTCTTTCAGATATGTGTTTAGTAAATTTAGATTTCAAGTGTCTGATATTTTGTCAGTGATTCATTCTGATCTTGCATGTGTTTACATCCATAACCCTGCATGTGTTTACATTTACTTGTGTGTGTGTGTGTGTGTATGCGTGTGTGTGTGTGTGTGTGTGTGTGTGTGTGTGTGTGTGTGTGTGTGTGTGTGTGTGTGTGTGTGTGTGTGTGTGTGTGTGTGTGTGTGTGTGTGTGTGTGTGTGTGTATGCGTGTGTGACTGCACACTAATTGCAAGGATTTCGGTGCTTGTGTATGTCTTTGTTTGCATGCAAATTTGTTGATAGACATGTGAATCCTGTATAGGCGCCGATTGAAGATAATGATCTGATCTTAGATAATATGTATATTTATTCGTCTCTGTGTTTGTACCTGTTGATGGGTGACGACGAGGGTGATCAGCATAAGCACTTAAAGGGACACTGTGTGAGATTTTTTGTTGTTTATTTCCAGAATTCATGCTGCCCATTCACAAATGTTACCTTTTTCATGAATACTTACCACCACCATCAAATTCTAAGTATTCATTATGACGGGGAAAAGAAAAGGGGGATCTTCTCCATGGGCCGCCATTTTGAATTTCCAAAAATAGCCATTTTTAGCTGCAAAAATGACTACTTGGACCATACTAGAAAATATGTGTTTATTACTTAGAAAACTTTCATATAAAGAGCAACTTTGGTGATAGCCAACCCAGTTTCAATGAGCAGCATAGTTGCAGTACCTTTTTTGACCATTTCCTGCACAGTGTCCCTTTAAGACAAGATGATATATTTCCTCAACTGTGTGTGTGTGTGTGTGTCCTGTAGGCTGAGATGGCGTTGCTGATGGATGACGACGAGGGTGATGCGCATAAACACTTCAACTACGACAAGATCGTGGAGCAGCAGAACCTCAGCAAGAAGAAGAGGAAGAAGATGATCAAGACCAACACACCACTCGAGGAGGACAGCTTCCAGGTCTCTCACACACACACACACACACACACACACACACACACACACACACACACACACACACACACACACACACACACACACACACACAGGAGGACAGGTTCCAGGTCCGCACACACACACACACGCACACACACACACACACACACGCAAATTAAATAAGTAATAATACATTAATTAATTTCCAGTTCAGCAACACCTAACACACATTTTCCATATTATTTTTATCTTACTATTATTTTTATTATATTTTTTGTTTTGCTAGTGAGACCATGGTGTATGGTGATATTACACTATAAACAATAAATATTATATTATTATTATCTTCTTTTTTTCCCTCCTCTCCTGACACAGGTGGACCTGAAGGATCCCCGTTTCGACGCCATGTACACCTCCCACCTGTACAACCTGGACCCCTCGGACCCCAGCTACAAGAAGACCAAGGCCTCGCTGAGCATCGTGGAGGAGAAGCAGCGGCGCCGAGAGTTCAAGGAGAAGAGACAGGAGGAGGAAATGGAGGCCAGGAGGAAACAGGAAGCGGAAAGCAGGAAGCACGGAGTACTAGAGGATGGGGGTAGCGCCACGGCAACGACGACGACAACAACGGCTAAGAGGAAAGATATGGACGCTAGTTTGTCATTGCTGATCAAGAATATCAAGAACAAGACGGAGCAGTTCCAAGCCAAGAAGAAACAGAAGATGTCTTGATTAGATTCAAATTGATGGACAATTGTTGTTTTTTTTGGCTGTTTAACCTGCAGAAACCAGAACGAAATATTCAAAACCACTTTACTTGATGCCGGCGTCATCAGGATGACATAACTGTGTCATGACACAGTCATGAGCGAGTCATAAACATGGTGTCCTAAATATTTTATGGTCATAGAAAGTTGACGTTGTTAGGGCTGTCTTTGCCATAACCGAATGTCACTTGATGATAAAGTCATAAAATGTTTATGACATTGAAGTAATGCTTGTGTCACATGAATGACTGCATCACGACACTCGTGACATTATTTGTTATGTCATGCGTATGACACCTGCGTCGAGTAAAGTGTTACCAAATATTCTCATACCATCCATGAGGAAAGACATGGATCCTGGTCTGTCGCTGCTCATGAAGAACAAGACTGTTTCAGACTCGGAAGAAAGAAAATGGAATCTGACTACCGGTACATGGTCATTTTGGCAATTTAGCCCCATAAACCTGTGGTAAAAAAATCCATTCATCTAAAAAAAAAAATCATCTATTTACACACAAATGTGTGTATTATGAGTGTGTGAACTAAAACTCACTGCCTTATGACTGGAGGCATCATCTTTTGGACATTTTGTGGACTGTTCAGCAATTTTATAGCTCTACTTCATTCATTACTATAGGATATATACGTTTATAACTTTTGACTTGAGCCAGTCATCATGATTAAATACAACTCAAAAAGAAGTCAATGAACTGTTAAAAGTTTTTATTCATTTATTTATTGTTTTGATTTTGATACCAATGCACACAATCATGAGTCTGTCAGTTGGCACTTAACTTGAACACAAGGTAGAGAAGATATGAGGAGTACAGGTATGTGTACAGTATGTGTGTACAGCGCTTCCCAAAAACCTTATACACACTTTAAATCATTGTAAATGAAGGTGTTTTCTTTATTATTTATGTACGTTTTAAAGTGTAATAGAATTCACACACATTGTTTTTTTGTTTTGTCGCCACCTATTCTTAAACTGGCATTCGTTTTGGATTCAAATTTATTGGAATTGTGCATTCAATTTCAGTTACTCATTGCAGGTCTCATTGCGAAGACATCAGTTTGAGAATAGGTGATGATGATAAAACATTTGCCTGTTAAATTCTATTGCACTTTCTATTGCAAATGACACCAATTTTAATGAACATCTACTTTAAAATCATTTAAAGTGTGTACACATTTTTAGGACACCCTGTATATGCGACACAGGCACGTTTTAACATTGGGGGCCCCACAAGCGTTTCACCTACTGGGTTTGTGTGACACAGCCTGACTGACAATTGGCTGGCTCGCCTGAAACAAACGTGAAAGGGGAGCGGATTTTCAAACTTTAAAGGCCACACTTTAACTTAAGAAGGGGACAATTTCATCTAAGCTTACAGTAATTGTTTAGCGTACGGCACCACATAAGTGGGAGGTATGGCATCATGGTCTGGTTCAGTCACGTTCAGTCAAACACATCACTGTCCAGAATCCATTGCTTTAAGCCAGGCAGCCACTAGTCAGCCATGCTGCTTAAACAAGCCCAGTGGCACCTGCGTTAGTTGGGTAGAGCACCCATCGCATCCCAGTGAGAGGCATCAACCAATAAACAATGTAGTTTTTGCAAAATAACAAAAAACCCATCTTTCATATAAAAAAGGGCAATAATGTACAATTTAGTGCAACATTAGTGTAGAGAGAGTTTAAGTGATCATTTCATAATTTTAACCTTTAAATAGATTGATTAACCCTCTGCACCAATTGAGTACTGCACTTCTATTTACATAACTGTGCACCTTTTGAGCATAGAGCTACACTGACCGCATGTTTTAAACTGAATATCTCCATGTAACTTCCAATGGTAGGACCACCCTAGTTCAGAAAATAAAAGACCGTATCATCTGAGAAAGTCCTGTTTTTAAGACGCTGGAAAGAAGTTTCTTCTCATCTCAATGTCATAAGTGTTTTGGTAGAGCACCAGCAGTTCAAATTGTTGGAACTTTTAACAGTTCCATTTCTTCATTATCTGATCACATGGTGCTGCAGGTAGCTTTTATCAGGCAGTTCTGCCAATTCCAATATGTTGTTGTATTGCTCACGCTGCCCTTGACTTGTCAGTACCCGGCATTGCTGCATTTTTCGAGTCAGCCCTTTCAGAGATCTGAGCTATTCTAATGGGGGCAGATTTTGTTTACATTCAACATCTTCTGAACTTAAGCCTACTCCAAATATTATCACAAAAGGTATCGCTGTTTGGTAGTTCTCTGCTGATGTTGCATAACCTTTTGTTATGTTATTGGGAATAAAGATGTTTTTTTTTTTAAAGAAATGTAAAGCCCCCATTACAATGACCAGGATCTCGGGAAAGGCTGAAGAAAGAAAAACAAATTCAACATTACAACTGCATGTTGAAATTGGCAGAACTTAGCCTTTAACAAATGTAAACAAAGGCTGGCTACATAACTGAAAACTACTGTTGGTGTGTTACAGCACCACTTATGGATGTACCAAATTAGCAACACTTTGTTCATTTTACATCGAATACAATAAGTATATGAACATCCTTACTTGAAGAGACAAGAAGTGGGAAAGCCTTAGGGCCTTCGCGAATCGCACATTGGTTCCAACAGCACTGCTTTCCGTCAATTTCGATTACGCCCCCCACACGATTTCACCACAGCAGAGCAGGGATAATAAATGGGTGGCTCCAATAACTCGCCCTAATCGCCAGCCGACATCCACGGACATCGGCGCCGGTGTGTGGGGTTATATTGAAAACCGTGGAATCGAACTTTGGTAGAGCAGTGCTCAGCACTTTGTCTGAGCCGATGTGCGGAGGCCCTTAAGGCCAAACCCATGTGTTACCAAGGTGACCAGATGTAAGTGGATCTTCCAGGAGGAAACACAAGGACAGTTATACGATTTGTATAATAATAATAATGATAATAATAATAATGATTAATGTTTTGACTACAAAAACAGGGACCAAAACTGAGTTTTCAAGGTGTTCTTTTCCAAGACTATCTGGTCACCCTTTCTCGTCACGAGCAACTCTGTAATCTTCATATTGGCACAAAATGACACAAAATACAAAAAGTACAAGTTTAAATCACAGTAAATACCTGTAAATATGTATAAATATTACCACACCATTTAGTTTGGCAGATTTCGTTTCCTTCTCAGAAACATAAAATTGTGCGGTAAAGCACTCTATGAAGATTGTATTGAAGACTGTAAACACATTCATAAAGCCATATGCCTTCTTTAAGTATGACACCGGTTGAAATCAATAGCAATAACACTTTAATATATATACTTATATACAGTATATATATATATACACAAATGCTCATATACTTGGGTAATGCTTAACCAAGAATTGCACTTTGCCGTTTGAATTTGTAATATGGCTAATGTATTCATATCTAGAAGGCTTATGTAGAAGTTTTTTTTTAATATAGCGATATAGTTATTAGATAGATATTAGTATAGTTTCATACTTTATGAATACGTCAGAAGCCTTTATGAATGTGTTTTTATAGTCTTACAAATACAAGCGTCAGAGAAAGTGTTACCAGTTGTGCTCATACTGCTGGCTTTTACAACAGTTTAAAACGACTGAAAGCATCTTCCAGATGAAGTCAAAAGTAAAAGTATACTCATTGTCCTCACGCAATTATAGCTTGTACACATCCATCTTTTTTTTTTTTTTTTTAATTGACACATGATACCATTGTGATGTGATGAAGGTAGCTTACTAGCCTGTAGTCAAACTTGGGGGCAGCCATGGCCTAGTGGTTAAGGGGTTGGTTTTTCAATCTGAGGGTTATTGATTTGAATCTCACCTGACCTCTCCCTCTATCCATGGCTGACGTGCTCTTGTGCAAGGCTCCTAACCCCCACAATGCTCCAGGGACTGTAACCAATACCCTGGAAAATAATAACTAAGTTACGTCAATTTTGATAAAAGCGACAGCTAAATGTAATGTAGTGTAAAACCTTACATGTGATCTAGACAAGACACCTTGAACCTTCCCTGTCCTACGTAAGTAACACATTAACAACATAAACCACTGGTTCTGAACTGGGGTGCATTTCTCGAAACCATAGTTGCTAACTATGTTAGCTACTTTGTTGTTTGCAATGCAATTTCTCATTGACAACTACCGAAGTTGCTAACTGCTAAACACTACGGTTTTGAGAAACGCACTCCAGGTTGTAAACTTCGTTTTGAAAAGACTACTGTCTGAAAAGAAAAAAACATCAGTGCTTTCATGTAAAAAGTGAATAATGTGATCTAGGAATGACTTCAGAGTCAAGTTACTGAAAAACCCACATAATGTTCAAGACAAAAACTATATTAAACAAAAACTTTAAAAGTAAGGAATGTTAATGTTATGAGTTTTGAATGACACCGTTTTTCTCAGGACCTCACAGTTGAAAAACTGGAATGAGATAGAAATCACAAAAGACATCTTCAACGGCAGAATGTTCTGAACAGTCAGAGAAGGAGCAACAGACAGTTGCTGTCTTGACGTGATTAACACCAAGCCTTCCCTACCCTAACCTACCCTTCTCTCCATCTCGTTCTGTGTATCCTTCTCATTGTCACCTCTCTGCTTGTTGTTCTTCCTCAAATGAAGAATACAACAATTTCCCCGACTTCTCTTAGGCAAGTGGTAGTACAAGTTCTCAAATTTGCCCCCCATCCCCCACCCCTTCTTCAAATGTAGAGGATATGTTTTGCAACCTTCAACATTGTCTTCAGGCATAAAAGCTAAGTTCTAGAATGTCCCTTCCCTCCTCCCCACTCCACTTCTTCAGGCATTAAGTACAAGTTCTGGAACCTGTTACCATATTCCTTGGGTGAAGGATAGGAGTCTGAGGGGACCTAGTCCTCCAACCTTTCTCCTCAAATCTAGACCACATGTTCAAGAATCTCTTTCACCCATTTTTAGTTGTGGGAAACAGATTCTGGAATCTTTCCCCAACAACATTCCTCAGGGTCAGGCATAGAATATGAGTTCCGGAATCTGTCCACCCTGGACTCCGGTTCCGTTAGTGCTGTCTGAGGAACACTGGAACTGGAAGGTGACCTTGCCGCACTGCACCTCGGTCATGCCCTCCTGCCCAAAATAACTCAGCTCGTTCCCGTCCAGAACCACGCTGGCCGTGTGAAACGTGTCTGGCTCTATCTGCACCGGGTGCTCGAACCAGACGGGAAACGTGCTGCTGGAACCGTCTGAGAAGTACTTAGCCACGCTAGCTCCGAGGGTCGCACCTTGTCGCTTCAGCTCGATGCGCGCGCTGTATTCCGCCGATCCGCAGCTGGACCCGTAGAGGCCGAACCCGGCCACGAAGACGCGACGGTCCACGGCGAACTGGATGCTGTCGCATCGCCCCCGGTAGCGCCACTGGTTGCTACGATACGCGCAAGACTGGAAGCGGTGACAGCGTTGTGGGGCCAGGCCAGCCCGCGGCTCCTGCACGAACCTCAGCGCCGGTTTCCTTGCTGCCGTGTGCCAAAGAAAAACATCATTAGTCTCTGCCAGAGTCAGGACTCCCGACTGCGCCGGACCGTTAGCGAAGTCGTCCAGCGGCATGGCCGGAACTCGGATGAGGTACAACGCTTCGCCGAGAGCCTCTCGGACGTTCTCGGTACTGGCCTGAGCTCCTTTGCGGCCGCACTCGGCCTCGGCCCAGCGTAGCGCGGCGTCGAACACGGCCGTCTCCTTGGCGTTCAGCGTCTCCCGGCGCAGGATGCTTTCCAGCGTTGGAGCGTCGATGTCACAGAAGCCGTCGGAGCGGAGAGCCAGCTCAGCCTGAGACAAGACAGGATAAGAGACGATTACATCACATAAAACAAAGGATATCATACAATTAAGTGACATAAAACAAGACAGGTTATGATACGATTACGTCACATAAAACAAAAACTGGGAACACTGATGATGGGCTAGACCCGAAACGTTTGTCCCCTGTCTGTCGGTTTTATTTACTTTTTTCGGCTTTGTTCAATACAGTTTTTGATTCTGCATTCAGTTCCAGTGTGCGACTCCCTTCTTCCTTTTCGTCGCATAAAACAAGACAGGGTAATGTAATGCAGACGTGTCAAAAGTAAAAGTAAAAAAAGTAAATTCATGGTGTAAATACAACACTAGCACATGATATTAAATAGCTGTTAAACCATTTACTCCATTGTACCTAATGAGGTAGATGGACTCGTCAGTGTTGTTATTGAAAAACGTTAACCCCTTAAGACGCGGCTTTATAAATTTTTTGTTACCAGTATGATAATGACCAAGTCGTGGTGCATTCCTAAAGGGCCTGTTTTGTGTCATAGTATTGTAGTGCTATGGTAGTTACATTTCAATGACTATTACAGCGTGCCACTGGAGGTACGGCACGCATTAAGGGGTTAAAAACCTAACAAGGACCCACCACAAACTTGATCCAACCAGCGCAGCCAGCTGATAGTAATGCTGATAGTAAAAGTACACAGGTCTACTGGATACTCAGACACAGTCATAGGAAAACGTTTTTACACCTTTTGAAATTTCTCACATTTCTGGGGTGGAATTAGTTAAAGCAGATGCTGTTTGTCCCTTCTTGTGATTTCCAGGAAGATCAGACCATGTTTTATGACCAATTTTGACAGAAACGTAAGAAATTTCAAAGGGTGTACAAACTTTTTCCTATGACTATAAGTTCTTTTTTGATGTAATGTAATATAACATAATAAAGCCATAACAAAGCATAACCATAACTATTCATAAACGAAAAGTTGAACTGAAAGTTGCACTGGTGATGGCCAAATACTTTTTTACATTTACATTACATTTAGCAGACGCTCTTGACCAAAGCAACTTACAAGTAGGGCTGTCACAATATTCAATATATCGTACAATAAGTTTTTACAAGCATGATAACTTTTTTGCCACAATAAGTTATTGCATGCTTCTTTGTTTTCCTCGTCACTCTTTCTTAGACTGATTATCGATAGGCACATTTCACTCAGCGCAATGATGCTTAAAAATGTAGGTATACTTCTAATTTTCAGTCTGTCTACCTCCTATATCTCTCTATCTACCCCTCCATCTAGTACCCCCTGCTGCAACACTTTCAAAATCAGAAAGGGTGTATTCACATTTTTATCCCATTTTCATTATATTTTCTGAAAATGACGAAGACAATATTATCGTTTATCGCAATAATTTCTTGGCCCATTTATCGTCCAGCTAAATTTGTTATCGTGACAGGCCTACTTACAAGGAGGACATTTTGATTTTAACCTATCCATGTACTGTAGGACCTGTCCGTATGTATTCTAATCAAAAGCATCCAACTGCAGTGCCGTGGTTTGAACCCCCACCCCTCGCACGCACGCACGACATTCACACGCGCACACACAACACCAGAAACAGCTCATGGTATACCTGTGCGTCGATGACCTCCCAGCAGCGCTGGGTGAGCTCAGGCTCCTCGAAGAGACAGCTCTGGGAGAGCAGCACGCAGGCGTTGCGGGCGCTGAGGGAGGTCTCCAGGAAGGAGACGCAGGCGCGGGCCAGGTGCGGCACGATGTACTTCTTAGCCGCGTACAGGGTGGCCAGCACCGTGTCCGCACACAGGTCGATCTCGTCACAGTAGATGTACCTGAGCAACAAGGACAGAGGAGAAAACATATTTTAATGATAACACACAGCCACTCGTCTCACACACAGCCACATGTCACACACACACGTGCGCATGCGCGCACATGCTCACCCGCATAGCGAGGTGCACTATCTTGCTCACAAGATTCTGGTGCAGTTGACATGGTTCCTACAATTTTATAGACAGTAAGAGAGTAAAAAAAAAGTACCCTGCCGTAACGGCAGATAAGCGGGATAACTGCCTTCGAGGTCGACCGTTTATACAAGGTTAATGGCTTGGTGGAGGCAACTCTGTCTCCGCGCTGCATACATCGCCAGAGTTCGGAGCCGCCGCCCTCGCCATTAACCTCCTAGTATAACCGGTCACCTTGTCGGCCGTTATCCCTAACATAATATGGTGGTAATGGACCCCGTATAACAGAAGAACTCACTACCGTATATGGACCAGTGTCGGAGGAAAGAAGTGAAAGTAGAATAATTCAGTAACACACACACACACACACACACACACACACACACACACACACACACACACACACACACACACACACACACACACACACACACAAGCTCAGAACACTACGATACAGATGCGAGGTGTTTTATATAACGTGATGGCTGAGAGATTGAGAGAAAGACACAACAGATGGAAATACAGATTCTATGCGCACACACAGTAGATGTACTTCAAACAAGGAGGACAGTAGAGAACAGATGGGAGGAAAAAAAGGAATGGCCAGTTCAGGGAGGATGATTCAGTGACTCATTCTCACACAATCACACCGGTCCTTCTTGCTACGGAGGAGTACTTAACCCATTTAAGCCCGATGCTGCGTATGCGCTGCTGCATACATAGACATAGACGCAGCATTCAGGCTCATTAGATTTGAGTTTTTTCATAATAAAATTAGGTATGTTACAGCTCAATGAACACATTCTGATGCAAGAGAAGGGAGAACTTATTTCATGTTTTTTATGTGCTTCGGAGGCTAAGATATTTAGGTTTTCATTATAGGCTGAGGGCAGCTTGTCCCGAAAAGGGCTCATACTGTATCTTATTCTATCTTGTCGCCGCCGGTGTATTCGGCTGGTTACACCTGATGTGGAGGAGAGACGGAGGCAGTGCAATGACTCATGTACACGCACGCACGCACGCACGCACGCACGCACGCACGCACGCACACACACACACACACACACACACACACACACACGTTGATCTCACCGCAGTTAGCTCTTAGTGCATCTCAGACAAGGAGGAGGGGAGGAAAGTGAAGAAAGTGATCATTTAATGACTCATTCTCACACAGGCACACAGATCGACCGTTTCTTCTCGTTATTGAAGAGGTGCTTAAGACAAAGAGGAGGCGAGAAAGATGGACTGTGCATGACTCATATACATATATTCATGATGAAGAGACTACTAGGGATGCACAATACCACTTTTTTGGAAAACCGATAC
>NC_085857.1:27705157-27717657 GCF_034702125.1 Engraulis encrasicolus
GGTAACATTAGTGAATGGGCAGCATGATTTCTGGAAATAAACAACTAAAAATCTCACACAGTGTACCTTTAAAGACAAAGTCATGCAATGTTTATGACATTGACATAATGTTTATGACACATGCATGACTGCATTATGACAATGTTATGACGCCGTTATGTCAAACGTACGACGCCGGACATACTTCCATCAATCGTATCGCACAGAATCCTGTCGCTGCCGGTGTGCTCGCCCGGTTAGGCATCATAGGTTTGAATATTGCCTGGTTCATTTCCCTCTATCTCTCTCTCGCTCTCGCTCTCGCTCTCGCTCTCTCTCTCTCTCTCTCTCTCTCTCTCTCTCTCTCTCTCTCTCTCTCTCTCTCTCTCTCTCTCTCTCTCTCTCTCTCTCTCTCTCACACACACACACACACACACACACACACACACACACACACACACACACACACACACACACACACACACACACACACACACACACACACACACACACACACACACACACACACAATAAAGGCACAAAAGCTCAAAAGATATTTTAAAAAGACATCCCATTCTTTTCTTTTCAATGCCACTAAAGTGCATACTTCTCTGTTGGATTGAGATGGAGACCTTGAAATCTTCGTATTAAGTGCAAAACTTTCTCTTATGGCATTGAGGTGTTTTAAATCTCTCTCTCTCTCTCTCTCTCTCTCTCTCTCTCTCTCTCTCTCTCTCTCTCTCTCTCTCTCTCTCTCTCTCTCTCTCTCTCTCTCTCTCTCTCTCTCTCTCTCTCTCTCTCTCTCTACCTCATTAAGAGGGGGGTGGAAACAAGTGGTTTGAATTGCACAGCTTTCTATTCTGTAGTGGGTTGGAAATGTCCGGATTTTAATGCACAGCTCTAGCTCTTATGGATGGGTGTGGAGACCTTTGGCTTAATCCTCTATGCAGGGCAATGCACTACTCAAACGGCAAAAAAATAAACGAGGGAGAGGCTTGAAATGCTGAATGCCAATGAATAACTTTCTCTATGTTCTATAGTGTGGCACAGAGCGGTCTGTGTTTTAAACACACACCTCTCTCCAGAGCCGGGTTTACCCATAGGCAGACTACGCAACTGCCTAGTGCAGTGTTTCTCAAAGTGGGGCGTAAGCCCCCCTAGGGGGGCGCGGAGGTATTGGAGGGGGGGCGCGTACTTTTCTGCTTTGCCATTAAGTCAACACATTCACTTTACAATCACAATATATTAATTAATTTATTCACTTATATTTAGAGAACATCATAGGCCATATACGTGTATATTAGGCTCTAATAAACTTTACGTTGGCCTATTTATTTGTATTTTCGTAACCATTTTGCTCAAGGGGGGCGCAGACAGACACCCTTCCTCTGAAGGGGGAATGGCATGAAAAGTTTGAGAAACAACTGCCTAGTGCCCCACCAAATCTGCCCTCTGTACTGCCCAATAAGGATAAGTGCAGGAAGGAACTACACCAACATTGAAACTGGGAAAAAGGGCCCTCAAAGTATACATTTGGATCTTGTAGTTACTGTAAATTGTACATTGTGATATCTCTAAAACGGGACAGATTTGGACCATAGGCTTTGTCTCAGTTGCCTTGCTCTCAACGCACCCCCCACAACTCGTTGAAGACTAACAGGGACTGTAGAGCCCCCGTTGACAAAACACTACTTAACAGGCGTGCATACTGTACCTCTCTCTGATGGTGGGGTACAACCCTTGCCAGTTACAGCTCTGGACGGTGTTGTTGTTGCTGATGTTCTGCTGCTGGTACTGTTGCACGGCAGACGAGGAGGAGGAAGAGGAGGAGGTAGTCTGAGAGGAGACAGAAGTCGCTTTCTTCGCCGTGTTGGGGTACAGCTCCGCAGCCATGCTGCTAGAAGCTTCCAGAGGTGAGGGGGGGGGGGGGGGGGGACAGGGGTGGTGTCACCGAAGAAGGTTTATCACCCACATTTAGTCCTACAAAAGATGGAGAGAAACAAAAGCAAAAAAGTAAGCAGTATTATTGTGAGAGTACACCAAAAGCGACCTGGGGCGACGGAAGTCATTATTTGTCTATGGAGGGTCGGCAAATTTCAGCAATTTAAAAAGTCATTTAATATTATGGTAATGAGCTATGGCGCTGTTTGGCGATGCGAAAACCAACTGGAATGTTCATATCTTCGTATGGCGGCTGGCAAGTCAGAGCCGTTATGTGTTAAGGGCAGTCATGGGTGAGCGGTTAGGGCGTCAGACTTGCATCCCAGAGGTTGCCGGTTCGACTCCCGACCCGCCAGGTTGGTGGGGGGAGTAATCAACCAGTGCTCTCCCCCATCCTCCACCATGACTGAGGTACCCTGAGCATGGTACCGTCCCACCGCACTGCTCCCCATGGGGCACCACTGAGGGCTGCCCCCTTGCACGGGTGAGGCATAAATGCAATTTAGTTGTGTGCAGTGTGCAGTGTTCACTTGTGTGCTGTGGAGTGCTGTGTCACAATGACAATGGGAGTTGGAGTTTCCCAATGGGCTTTCACGCTTTCACTTTCATGTGATTGGCTAAATCAAACATGTCAATGTCACGTCCAGATCGAATACAGCCAATGAATTCATGGCGAAACTACTTCAACTTCTTAGGCTACTTGGTAGCTTAGACATGAAAAGAAGGAAGGTCCGCACACTGTTGCTGCTCCAGGTTTATTAACACAACGTTTCGACCATGCAGTCTGGTCTTCGTCAGGTGTCACATACACCTGACGAAGACCAGACTGCATGGTCGAAACGTTGTGTTAATAAACCTGGAGCAGCAACAGTGTGCGGACCTTCCTTCTTTTCATGTTTAATCGTGTTTAAGTCCGGCACCTGTCCAATCTGGATGTGCGCGCTCTCCAAAACGCTACTTGGTAGCTTAGGTCATTTCTGCTGTACAGTTATTATTACCTCCGCCAAGGAGGTTATTGTCTGTCTGTTTGTCAAAACAAGTGATTCAATTTTGGTGTTGATCCGGACAACGATGCAGTTCCACATTTATGACATTGACATTATGTTTATGATTCATTCATGACTGTCATGACACTGTCATGACACTGTTATGTCATACGTATGGTATGTCTACGTACGCTTTTGACTTGTTGTTGAGGACACTCAATTCGTCTGACACGTGAAAGTGAGTCTGGAAATCATGTTGAGTATGACCCAAATATTGTTAGTTTTCACGCTTAACTTTATTTTACCTTACATATAACAATTTCTATATTTCTGTCATTAGACAGTGGCCAACTGGGATTGCACACTGCACTTAAAGATTTTTTATTATTATTACAGTATTTATCTTTTATAATTCAGTCAATATATAATAACAACTAGACTGAAAACCGGTTTGTAAACTACAGCATAATTATTTATGAATAGGACAATGACGTCATTGTGGAACACAACCAAAGGCATGTGTGGTGTGCAGGGAGGGGATTTGTTAAACTATCGCGTTTGCGCGATCCGTTCATTGTATTGTTGTTACACATAACTACACTGCTTAGAGCAGTGGTTCGTGTGACAGAGAGATCGCAGACACTAAACTAAAGCTCAGTCAACCGTAACTATCAGTGGCAAACACACAAGACGACCACCACATCGCCAGAAGGCTTCTGGCAGAAGCACACACCGCTGGGCATAAACTTCTGGCGACCTTCGCCCATAAATTACCCATAGAGCTCTAACCAAATGAGCCACTGTCAGGCGTAAACACACACTGTAATGGCAACAACAGTGCGGTTCGGCACAACGCGAAGAAATTAAGGCAAGGCAAGGCAAGGCAAGTTTATTTATATAGCGCATTTCATACACAGGTGCAACTCAATGTGCTTCACAAAGTTCACAAATGTAAATGAAAGGAAACAGGGAAGAAAGAAGGAAATGAATTAGAGTCAAAAAGCATTTAAAAACATTAAGATAAAACATAAGGTAAAAATAATAATAAAATAAAATAAAATAAAACAAATTAAATAAAAAATAAAAATAATAAGAATAAGTAATTTAAGCTAGGGGAAAGCATCTGAGAACAGCTTTGTCTTGAGTCTAGATTTAAAGCTATCAATAGTGGGTGCATTTTTTATGTCATCTGGAAGCTGGTTCCAAAGCTTTGAAGCATAGAAGCTAAAGGCTGCCTCTCCACACTTTGTTTTGACTTTTGGAATCACCAGCAAATTCTTCTCCGTTGACCTTAGTGACCTAGTTGGTGCATACAGCTGAAACATATCCAGTAGATATGTGGGTCCCATTCCATTTAGTGATTTAAACACAAGTAGCATAGCCTTAAAATCAATTCTGTAGCTTACTGGGAGCCAATGCAGCGATCTTAAAATTGGAGTAATGTGGTCGAACTTCCTTGTCTTTGTAAGAACCCTTGCAGCTGCGTTTTAATTTTTGAGATATGCGTTTTAATGTTTGAGATATGCTTTGTTCTCTATGTCGACTAACACACAGGCCGGTCTAATAAAGCTAGCTTGACGGTGTAACTTGATAAGAATCCACGGGTTGGTGATTGTCTAGCCTGCTGCTGTTATCCTCTGCTAACTCTCCCAAGCTAATCACAACTGCATCGGCGGTGTTACAACAAATGGGGTTAGATTTCTGGACAACATGGAAAGGATAGACATCGAGCAAATATATGATTAAGACGGGCTTTCATTAAAATGGTAATGGTATTGTTGGTTCTGTGTACATTGGGCGAATATCTAACACGCTAGTGGTAGCATAACATCTGGCTTTGCCTGTGCCTGCCACCAGCAGCAAACGGAAGGCTTGGGAGTTATCAACACATTCGTGGCATTACATTGTAACACTGCATTCATAACCATCAACATTAGGTATACATGTCCACAACATGACTCACCGTGGGCGTAAAGCGACGTCCCCCGCTCACATAAAACTTACATCAATGGATGTCATGCAACAGGAAGTCTAGTTCTAGTCGCCTAAAACTATTCTAGCTTGTCCCCAAAAAAGGACGCTGTGTCCACCACCACTAGTCTGCAATTAGCTAACCAAATACAGCTAAGCTAGTTCTAGTTTTGTAGTTTGTTGTGAAAACAAAGGGGCTCGGAAGCCCATGGATACATGTATCGATGCAATATTGTCTCGGGGTAATATCCGAAGCTAGTGAAAAATGGCAGTTTTCAGGCAGTAGCAGAATATGGTTGCTTCGAAACAAGAGTCTAGGAAAAGTTTGACGTCTTCCATCACTCAGTATCGTCACGGCCGTGTGAAAAAAGGGAAAAAAGGTTGGGCTGCAAAACACACCGACACTCCTACTATTGTTTTGGAAGGTTGCGCGCGGTCTAGGCTCCGGGGGCACTGTAGAGTCAATATTTCTTAACTGGTGGGTCGGGACCCAAAAGTGGGTCGCGGTGGGGGTGGGCATCTTGTTACATTTCTCCAATATTATTGGGGTTTTTTTCCCCCTTTGCCTTTGGCCAACTGAGGGCCCCCTGGCAGGTGGGGGCCCCTAATAGGCTACAGCCATAGCCTGTGATTGAATCCGGCCCTGGTTGACCTCCTATACAGTGCAAATGCTGATATTAGCAAATGAATGGATATATTTTGCCAGTTATTTGAATATTCTGGCAGTACGCCAAAATATTGGGTCACAATATTGACCATGGAAAATTGTGTGTCCCAATTCCAATTAATAACCTCCTAGATCATGACTAGGCCTACAGACCACAATAAGGTGCTGTTTCCACGTAGCAGGATATTTTTTTAGCAAGGATTTTTTTTCTCCTGTTTAGGTGTAAACGCAACATGTGGATAAAAATAAATGCTCCATTGTAACAAATGCGTTTCAGCCCCCTGAATAGGATATTTTTTTTCTCCTGCTTTTTATACCTGGTTCTGTTTCACTCAAGAAAGGCTGCCAGACGGCTAGCCCAGGGGGCTGGAATATAATCCGCGCATGCGCGAGTTCTGAGATACATTATATCAAAACTTCATCACGTGAGTGTGCCGCGCTACTGTACACAGTATATAAGTCTCAGCGCGGCATACTTCGTCCTCTTTTAATCCCTCACGCGATCTGATAAGGTACGAATTGATACTGGTAACGAGGTGCCTACTGGCAGTTAGCTGTCCGAGAGCTGGTGACTACTGTTGCCCCTCTCCAGGCTATCGTTATCAGGCTATTATCCCCACCTTATTAAAAGTGTGCTATCGCCGCTTATAGATTAACGGTGGCTTCTCCCTGTAGCTTGCGCTTTCGCATGTGAAGCTACTCTCGTGGAATCCCCGAGGCGCATATCCACCTGAAATTCAACTTGAGGTAAGTAATCTGTTGTTGTGGTTTGCTCTAGGGAGGAAAGAGATTACAGAGACATCTCTCTAGCTATATCTCTAATGTTGCTACGGGCACCTTTCGGCGCCGTTCAGTAGCTCACTGTGATTCTATTGTGGGATCTCTCCTGCAGGACGGCCGCGACTCTTCCTCTGTCGAGGAAGTTACTCGCTGGGCTCGTGGTAACGCAGTGGAATAATTATCCTGTGTGACAAACTGCCGCCACTCTGCCTCTATCGAAGGAGTTGCTTGCGTGCATGTTAGAACTATACTCCAGCTGCCTCATCTGACGTGATCTCGTGCTGCGCAACTCTCGGTACCAACAATCTCATTCTCGGTACCGGTGAGAGATCAACGCTGGTACCAGAGTCGGTACCGAGGGTGATTAGTGCTGCTACTGGAGTGTGAGACCCTTAGTACCCATCTCTTGCACCTCTGCTGGAACCATATCTGGTACCAGGCAGTAACAGTGCTATCAGGTTCATGCCTAAAGTCAAGGTGTGACTGAAATAATAATAATAACTAACTAAGGAAGAAATAATAATAATAATAATTAAAAATAAATAATAATTAAAAAAAAAAAGAAAGAAAAAAAAAGAAATGCCTGGATTCCACAACTGTACTAATTGCAACAGTAGACTGCCAGTGGAGGATGGTCATACACTGTGTGTGAAATGTCTGGGCCCTGAGCACGCACTAGCTTCAAGGGCAGACCCTACCGGATGTCCGAGCTGTCTCCCCTTCTCAGTACGTACTCTACAGAGTAGGGTGCATAAGGCTACGGGAGATAATACACCATCCTCCCAGGCGTCCACGGAGTCGGGTTCAATACCAGCTACTCAACCCTCTCCTCAGCGACCGGCTACGGACAAACAGCCTGATCCACCTGCTACAGGCAAGAGAAGCCGAAAGCGGAAACACGAGACCTATGATGTTCTAGCAATACAATGGAGTCTCTGGTGAAGGAATTGTCGTCCTTGGCATCTGGCCAACAGTGGATGATGCAGCAACTGGCTGAGCGCCAGACAGCGCCACCGAGACCTGGGCACCAGGCAGCCTCATTAGGGCCCGAGCACCAGGCTACCCCGTCAGGCACCGAGCGCCAGGCGGCCCCTTCAGTGCAGCCTGCAAGGGAGTCACCACAGCAGCTGTCTCCACAGGGTGCGGATGATAGGCTGGAGCTGCTATCAGTGCACGCATCCGATACCCTTGATGTTGGATACATGGATGACTTAACATCTCCCCATCATTCTGATCTGAGCTCAGACCATGGCTCTTCCCTCCTATCTGCTTCAAACGAAACACCCGGCGCCTTCTCTGGTGAGGAATTCCTCGCACTCATGTCTAGGGCTGCTAAACGTCTCGATGTGGAGATGCCTGCAATACCTGTCGCCCAGCCGTCTCGGTTTGATCGAAGGAGGGAGGCTGCAAACAAGCCAAGCACCCTCCCTGCCCTCCCGGACTTTGTCAAGGAAATGACGACTGTGTGGGAGCACCCAGAGGCGGCTACCCCTACTCTGCGACAGTGGGCACAGTTTGCCAACATCCATGGGGCGGATAAGGTTGGTTTTGGCGGCTATCCCGCGATGGATGACTCTATTGCTGCTCTCGTCCTCCCTCCCACGGCTCTTGTGGGGAAGGACCCTACATGCCCGAACAAACAGTGTCGCACCACTGATAAATGGCTGAAAAAGTCGTTCTACAATGCGTCCTTTGGGGCTCGCCTTATGAACACAACATCTATACTCACGTTGTACCAGATGGAGCTTATTGGAGACCTCTCAGCCGCCCCTGCTCAGGAACTAGTGGAGGAATTGAAAAAGGTCTCTGAAATCCTTGTGCACCTCGCGAAAGGTGCAGCACACTCTAGTGGGAGATCCATTGCTTCACTGTGGATGGCAAGGAGGCACCTGTGGCTAGCTCAATCGAAGCTGCCCGAACAGGAGAGGAGCAGGCTCATGAAGCTACCTCTTACCCCTGGCGTAACCTTTGGACCTGGAGCCGCTGACATGCTCCGCCGAGCCAAGGAGTCTAGGGAGTCAAAGAAGGAATGGGAGCAGCTGTTGCCAAGGCCCCCTCCACCCAAATGGCATCGGCCTGATAAGGGCTATGCAGGTGGCCCCAGTGTGCCCTTCTCAAGAAGTCCCCCCAACATGCAGGGGCATGGACAAAACATGCAGGGGCATGGACAAAGGCAGATGGCACATGCCCCCCCCTTTGCAGGCCGCCATCCTGGGAACCCTGCTAGGCCTTATAGGCCTCGGCAGCGTGATGGCCACAGACCTCGTGCCACCCCTTCTGCCGCCCCGCAGCCTTCTCCCTGACATTCAAGTGACTTCTGCCGCATGTTTTCTCCCACGTCCAATTGGAGGTGTGGGAAACGTGTTCTCCCAGTTCTTGGGTTGTTTCAACAATAAAGTTTGGTTACCGGCTACAGTTCAGACGCCGCCCACCCATGTTCAAGGGTGTTCTTGTTTCTCATCAGCCAGACCCAGAGCGGCAGCTGGCCTTACAAGAGGAGATAAATACTCTGTTAAGGAAAGGAGCAATAAGGGAGTTAGGTCATAACGAACGGCGGAGTGGCTTTTATTCGAGCTACTTCCTGGTCCTGAAACGAGGTGGTGGATTCCGCCAATACTGGACCTAAGGCCACTAAACCAGTACTTACGCCCGTTGCACTTATCTCTGACCCAAATCTTTCAATCGTTAATATGTTCCCCATCGAGTCTGCAGGCAGGGCAGGACACAGCAATGATGATGGAACACTTGCAAACGTTGGGCCTGTCTCTCAATTCAGAGAGGAGCCAAATATCTCCCTCACAGCATATCATCTTTCTCGGAGTGAAACTGAACTCGATGACGATGGTGGCATGTCTCTCGGATCAGAGGGCTATCGCCCTGCAACAATGCCTGTCACAGTTCATGGGACGGAGAGATGTTCTTGCTCGCCAGAGGTTGCTGGGCCTCATGGCCGCTGCATCCCAGGTGGTACGCCTCGGCCTTCTACATATGAGGCCGGTGCAAAAGTGGTACCTGTCCAAGAGGCTTCATCCAGTACTGGACAGGGGCAAATCTGTCCCTCTGCCACCTGTGTGCCTACGGGCCCTCCAATGGTGGGCCATACCCCAGAATCTGTGCAGAGGTGTACGACTAGGCAGAATCTACCGGCGCGAAGACGCGTCGCTGTCAGGCTGGGGGGCAGTCTGGAACGGTGTAGGAGCCAGGGGAGTGTGGCGCCCACCTGTGACAACTCACCACATAAATGTTCTCGAGCTGAGAACAATATATCTTTCCCTCCGCCACTTCTTGCCGGTACTCCGGAACAAGAATGTCTTAATTCAAACAGACGACATGTCGGCAATAGCGTATGTGAATCGCCAGGGAGGCCTGAGGTCCCAGGCGTTACACAACATGGCTCGGGAACTCCTCCTCTGGGCGGACACTCGACCCCCCTCTCGGACACCCCGTGGCAACTCCCGTTGCGGAAGGATCTGTTGTCGCAGGCAAAGGGAGAGTTGTGGCACCCGACACCAGCCGTCCTGAATCTGTGGGTCTGGCCATTGAGAGGGACACCCTCCTTGCTCGGGGGTTGTCATTCTCAGTTACAAGGACCTTGCAGTGTGCTAGAGCCCCTTCGACAAGAGCCCTGTACTCTTGTAGATGGGGGGCCTTCAAGGCATGGTGCGAACAGCGGCATGAGTGCCCCCGGTCCTGCCCTCTAGCTTCAGTCCTGGAATTCTTACAAGAGAAACTTGGCCAGGGCAAGTCCCCTTCGACGCTGAAGGCTTTTCTCTCTGCAATACCTGCCTGCCATGAGAGAGTAGATGGCAAAACACTTGGAGCTAACCCTCTGTTTGTCCAATTCATGAGGGGAGCTCAAAGACTGCGCCCAAGGAGGCTTCAATCTGTGCCGCCATGGCAGCTCCACATTGTCCTCGATGCTCTGACGAAGCCCGTTGGGAGTGTCGACCTAAAATGGCTGTCTCAGAAGGTGATTTTTCTCCTCGCCATTACCTCAGCCAAGCGTATTGGTGAGCTACATGCGCTGTCCCTTTACAAGAAGTTTGCCGGGCGGCCTGCTGGGCTTCGCCGTCAACCTTCACAAGGTTCTACAACCTCAACATGTTATCTCCCACGTCCTTTGGGAATTCGGTTCTAAGCTCGTGACATTGTCGCATATTGGACTGTGTTCACTTGAAGTTCTGTTAACCAGTCACTCCAGCCCTGTTGGCATGTGGACAGTCAATAAAGATTTTTGACTTCAATGCATTGTCCAGTGTCTTTATTCAATTGTCGTATGGTTGTCCGCCGCGACGTTTGGGCATACATATTCCAGCCCCCTGGGCTAGCCGTCTGGCAGCCTTTCTTGAGTGAAACAGAACGTTGGGTTACGGATGTAACCTTGGTTCTGTGAAGGAAAGAAAGGCTGCCAGACTTCGTCGTCGCTCTGGACTTCGCGTTCAGGATTTTTATGAGGACGAAGTATGCCGCGCTGAGACTTATATACTGTGTACAGTAGCGCGGCACACTCACGTGATGAAGTTTTGATATAATGTACCTCAGAACTCGCGCATGCGCGGATTATATTCCAGCCCCCTGGGCTAGCCGTCTGGCAGCCTTTCTTTCCTTCACAGAACCAAGGTTACATTCGTAACCCAACGATTTTAAATATCTGCTACGTGGAAACGGAAGGCCAAAACCGCAAAACCAATGCAACCAGGAGAAAAAAATATCCACATATAAAAATATCCAGCTACGTGAAAACAGCACCTAAATCCCACCTGGGAAACTCCCATTGTGATTGTTTTGACATAGCACTGCACAGTACACAGTGCTCACTGCACACAACACAATTGTATTTATGCCTCACCCTTTCAGGTTGGCAGCACCAAATGGCGCCCCAAGGTAGCAGTGCGGCGGGACGGTATCTACCATGCTCAGGTTGCCTCAGTCACATAGGAGGAGGATTGGGGAGAGCACTGGTTAATTAATTACTCCCACCAACCTAGCGGGTCGGGAGTCAAACTGGCAACCTTTGGGCTGCAAGTCTGATGCCCTAACTGCACATGACTGCCCTAATAATAGCCTATTCATTCAGTATTTGTCTGCTGATTGTGGACTGTCAAAATGCAGTTTATGATGTCCTGGTCTACAGTATTGGGTGAATTTGATTGGATAGGCCTATACTTTGTCTTTAACAGATTTAATTTCTTGGCAATCTCCAATAAAGATCACAAAATCCTATATGTCAAAACAAATGTCATATTTCGAAAACAGGTTACGGTAAGTCTGTTTTGTGCAGGTTCAGCATATGAGGAGGGAAGAATCATTTTCATTTCTCCATTGGTTTGACTCATTTCTGAAAACAACATGGACAAACAGATTTTTTTCAAACGGTATACATATCTTGAGACCTACTACTAGAGATGTGCATTAGCACTGCCCTCATGATTCGATTCCATTACGATTCAGGAGGTAGCGATTCGATTCGATTCAATTCAATTCTACAATGCATTGCAATGCATTGCATTTGTACTGAAAGGAAAGCAAATGTTTCATCAGTCATGATGAGGCAATACAAGTAGTCAAATACTGAGCAACATTTTATTGGCTGTTTTCTGTATCAGTCTTGCCGTTTTCAATGCTTTCAAGTGCTTTTATTTAATTTAACATTCATTTGCTCCTGAAATATCCACGGAAGTAATTGAAACTTGTAAAAGTATTTGAAAAAAGGCTGCATCGATTATGGAACTTGCCGCATTGAATTGAATTGTCCATGCCCCGCATTGTGATGCATTGCCGAATCGATTATTGTTGACACCACTACCTACTACTGTAATCATCAGTGGTGGATAACCTTCACCAGCACCACCACCACGTTTAGTATTCATCAGTATTCATTTTTCACACCTAGACATTTCAGGTGACCCCATTAGAGTTCCAGGCGATCGCACATGGGGTCCTGACCCTGGAGTTAAAAAAAACTCTGCACTAGTCTGGCACTGGTTGCCGGTTCGACTCCCGAACCGCCAGGTTGGTGGGGGGACTAATTAACCAGTTCTCTCCCCCATCCTCCTCCATGATTGTGGTACCCTGAGCACCGGCATGCCACACTGCTCCATTGGTGGCTGCCCCCTGCACAGGTGAGGCATGAATGCAATTTTGTTGTGTGCACTTGTGCGCTGTGTCAAAGTAAC
>NC_085857.1:27722657-27725157 GCF_034702125.1 Engraulis encrasicolus
ACGAGCGCGACAGTTTTAAGTTGAAATCTTTTCAACTTTCTATGACGCGGTTCGGCGACAAGCCGCGATAGCCAATGACTGTATAGAGGTCAGTGACCACAGCCAATGGGAATGCTTGAATGCTTTGCCTTCTGACTGTACGGACATACTCTAGTCTCCTCAATCGCTCGTATCGCTTGCTGCTGCACTCTGTCGCTTGAATCGCATCTCGCCTGGTCTATTCGCGCGGTAAAGTAAAGGAGAGTTGACCCTACAGGCCCAGCATGCTGCTCTACTACGAGGATATAGTGAATAACTGAATTGGTCCCGTGGGTACAATTACCCTATAAGGAAGGCAGCCACTGGAGTGGAGTAACATGCTGTGTGTGTGTGTGTGTGTGTGTGTGTGTGTGTGTGTGTGTGTGTGTGTGTGTGTGTGTGTGTGTGTGTGTGTGTGTGTGTGTGTGTGTGTGTGTGTGTGTGTGTGTGTGCGCGTGCGCGCGTGCGTGTGTTTGTGTAGGCCTATGTGTGTTTGTGTGTGTGTGTGTGTGTGTGTGTGTGTGTGTGTGTGTGTGTGTGTGTGTGTGTGTGTGTGTGTGTGCGTTTGCGTGTGTGTGTGTGCATTAAGTGTTTGTTCTCTTCAAGTAAGTGGCAGTTAAGTGGAAGTGCCTGAAATAGCATTGCACTTTGCATTGTCTTAAGTACTGATTTGAATCTGGGCAAAAAGCGTACCAACTTTTACTGCAAGTCCACCTTGTGACTAAACACACAAGCACACGCACACGCACACGCACACACACAGACACACACACACACAGACACACACACACACACACACACACACACACACACACACACACACACACACACAGACACACACACACACACACACACACACACACACACACACACACACACACACACACACACACACACACACACACACACACACACACACACAGTTCCGTCGTCCATTCATAAACATGCTTAGCTGCAGGAAGCTGCCCCATTGTCTTAGCGTAACATGCTATCTGATGCCTTTCAGTGTCCAGATTAGAAGCAGCTGAGTTATGGTCTTGATTAGCTGCAGCCGCTAGTGTTTAGGCTTCGTTTCAAACTGACGTGTGTGTTTTTTTAATGTTTTTCTTTTTATTTCATTTCATTCAACCTTTATTTAGCCAAGATCGCAACTAAATGTTTAGGCTTCGTTTCAAAGTGATGTTTGTATTTTCTAATGTTTTTTTTTCACTTTTCATTTCATTTCATTCAACCTTTATTTAGTCAAGATCGCAACTAAATGTTTAGGCTTCGTTTCAAGATGATGATGTGGTATAGTACGTCATGAGCGACTGGACTTGAACAAAAAAGGCTATTTGTAACTCTAAGCTCCTTTGACTGCCACATGAATGAATCTTAACGGTCGATGTTTAGGCTTCGTCTCAACTTCATGTGGTAAGTTCGTTGTAAGCAGCTTTCGTAACGGCTCACAAATAAAGCCATTTCACCACAACCTGAATGAATGAGAATGAGATATACGTATTTCTCTATACAGTTCATTTTACAGTGTGGTTAAATACACACAGGCCCCATAACATTTCACATTATTGATTTTGGTATGTCTGGAACAACGTGTAACTGTAACATTATGTGATTGGAATATACCACTACTAACACATTAACACTAGAAGAACAAACGCAAAGAAAAACATCAGAGACAAACATAACAGACAAAATACAAAGTTTTCACTGTATGCTGAAATGTGTATGCTGCTAGTCACCTTCAATTTCACGATTCATTTTCACGAAGTACCTATAGTAGAAGTTTACCGAATCCAAGATCCGGTTTCAGATTCTGCCAAATATTCTCATGGGGTTCGGTTTTGGACAAACCCTAGAGCGCCAACCAAATCAAATCCTCCCGCATGGGTAAGACATGATTATGTCATCAATGCAAAGGCAAGTTATTGGCTATATGTTTTAACAGTTTAAAATAAAATAATAATATTCCTTCTGTATGAAGTGTCTATATGTAGCCTAACTGTTGAGAAAAGGAAATACACTGTGCAATGATTTTCATTGGATTATAATGTGCTAGCTGGTGATCGATGTAGGATTGGGTATGCGTTTCGAATTTGGCCACATCTTAAGAAGTGGATTTGGTATACGGCAGAGCCTTGTCGTATTTATGCATGTTCTGTTTACGAAACGAAAGCTCAAGAGAAGCGTAATAAAATTTGGAATGCCTAATTTACCACCTGCATTCTGTATTTCACTCAATGTCATTTACCTGAATTAGCGCGAAAGAAAGGCACGTCTATTTAACCAGCTGCATCTCATTCTCCGCTCTGCCGTCATTCGCTGGAATTTCAGCGCACAGAAAATTTGTAATGCCCCTTAATTAAATATCCAGCATTTACTAGTATTTACTAGTATTACCAAAATAAGTCAATGTCTAAGAAGTTTTGTGCCTAAACTCTTTGGATATGTACTCATAAAAGGCTGAATGAAATGACCTCTATAC
>NC_085857.1:27742657-27745157 GCF_034702125.1 Engraulis encrasicolus
CGTCGCGCGCCTCAAAAAAATCCTGACTACGCGACAGACGGTTGCGAAGGTCGCAGAGAAAAGGCGCTGTGATTGGTCGTCTCGCTACTTCCTTGTTCTCCTGGCGGCACAGTTCTCCGGTAGTTTACGAGAGCCAAACTGTCAATATTCTGTGGAATACGAACGCTTTCTTTCTAGTCTGTGTAAATAAATGAAGCTACAATGACTGAATTAGTAAGTAACAAACAAACAATACATCAGTTTAGCACTCGCGGCACAATGCCTCCAGTCTGACTACTGTACTGTAGCCTTGTAGCTATGTAGCCAAATGTAGCTAACGACATGAGACCTCGTGCGCAGATCTATAACATCAACAGTGGTTAGCGACCGTAAGCAACAGGCGCCGTTGCTGAACTATAATCTGCCCTTTAGCTCACACCGCTTAACTACTTGGAGCCTTTGGATTTTATGAACTGTACGTGGGGTCTTTACCCTGAAACACTGAACATTGGTGAGAGGAGCACGTGAGAACGAGAGCTCCTGAGCTGGAGCTGGTCGTCTGCTGAATGACATCGCTTGCGTTGGCCCAAGGACCCGAGGTAAACGCTGCTCTCTCCCCTACAGACATCCAGACATTTTAGATCATACACTCATACTGACACGTTAATGCATACACAAATGTGAGGAGTTAGTCAGGGGCAACTAGCTACCTTACATATTCATAAAAAGATTGAATTTGGTTGAATTTGGCAATAAGCAGCCAAGGTTCAATGAGCAACATAGTTGCAATACCTACTCTGACCACCATCCTACGCAGTGCACCACGCCCCCCTCCCTCCTGCTTTTGAGCCACTTTTCGAGTGACCTCATCTCCTTCTTAACTGATCATCTGGAAGCACCGTACAAAACAATCATGGCCGTATTCATCCCTACCTGCCATGTTTGGATTTTATTCTCCTCTGTGGGTTTCCTTCTTATAGGCCTTTCTCTTTTGCTGTCTCTCCATCACTTGGTATGTGCAGGGAAGCTGCAGGGACAACAAAGTGGGTCAGTTGTTCTTGGCCCAGATAGAAAGGGGGCCCAGAATTGGGTCCAAAAGACATTATATGTATTGGGTGGGAGCCCCTTTCCAATGACTTTTTCCTCGGCCCACCCAAAGCTGACAGCGGCACTGTCACTGTATCTCTCCTCGTCTCCTTCTGTCTCGTGCACTGTCACTCTCTCTCGGTCTCCCTCTGTCACTCTCTCTCTCTTAGTGTTGTGATGTTCGTGAACAAACCGATTCTTTTTAACGGCTCCGAGACATGAACGATGGGAACCAAATCACACCTGGGAGACACTCTTTTCTGTTTTCTTTTCTGTTCGTTGTGACATCCACGTGAGTAGGCCTACTTCAATTTTGGGGGAAAAGCACAGGTGTCTGCCTCAGAGAGTGGGAGTATTAGAAGGAGGACAATCAGTGGTTGTTTGGCCTACGAGTGGAGTCAAAAATGCTATCTTCTTAAATTCTATCTTCTTAAATTCTTAAATTAAATAATTAATGAAAAAAAAGTTTAAAGAGCCAGAGTTTTTTAACAGCTCTTTGAAAGGAACAAGCTATAAGGATGCCTTCAAAGAGCAATGAATCCCATCTCTGTCTCTGTGTCTGTGTCTGTGTCTGTCTGTCTCTCTCTCTCTCTCTCTCTCTCTCTCTCTCTCTCTCTCTCTCTCTCTCTCTCTCTCTCTCTCTCTCTCTCGCTTCATTAAGCAGCTTCCAAATGAACTTCCACGTGACAGGAAAAAAAGTAAATTTTAACAGAAAGAAAGAAAGCATACAAACAGCCTATAGTTCAGGTTGGTTGCTTTGGTGGTTTTCCTATACCCATTATATATGTGGCTTTTTAGATGCATGCACGCATCTCTATATGAGGCTTTGTCCGTTCGTTGGTCCATCCCCTGTGGCGCGTATTCCCAATCATTGAAAACTGCTTCAAAAGGATAATAAACAACTGAAATATGATTCCCTATGAAAATGTTTTTGCTATTCTTGAACTCTTGGGATCATATCTGTCCGTCTATCTGTCAAAAATGTTTGGACGCATCGTTGTCCGCCTGTCAGACTTTTTTGTAGACAAGGAACAGGGTGCCATGTGAAATTACATTTACCTCTCTTATTGTCTGTCTCTCTCTTTCTCTCTCCCTCACCTCATCTGTCTTTCTACCCATTTTTCTGTCACACACTCTGGCCCTCTCTTTCTCTCCCTCTCCAATGGTCTCTTTCTTCACCAATCTACCTCTCTCCCTCTCTGGGTCTTGGGGCGGCTTTCTTTATGCTCTATCGCTCTCTCTCTCCCTCTCTCTGACTCTCATTATCCCCCTTTCTCTCACAGTCTGTCTGTCACTCTCCCTCTTTCTTCATCAGGCCGATCTCTCTTTTCCTCTCTCTATATCTCTCAGTTCACTCTCTCTGCCTCTCTTTTTCTCTATCTTCACTCTTTCTCTCTAACACTCCATCCCTCTCCCTCTTCTTGTCTCTTTCTTC
>NC_085857.1:27760157-27762657 GCF_034702125.1 Engraulis encrasicolus
CTCTCCACATTGTCCCACACATAGGTAACATCTTATTTGATGGCTCCCATATGCATAACTGACGTGTAATATCATGTAGGCCTACATACAGTATAGGCTACATACGTACATGCCACATCCCTTGGTCAAGGCATGGGAACGGGCAGGAGCCGCGAGCAGGAAACAGTGAGTTATCCTTCCCCCAATAAAAGTCTCTGACCAGAGCCAAATGAGTATGAACCAACTTCTCCACTCTTTCCTTCCACCTTGTACTTACACCGCATATAAATGTCACATCACAAGTAACGGTAGCGCTCCTTCACTAATAAAAGCCGACCGCACTAGTAGAGCCGTCGCCAAATGAATAAAACGTTCTGCACACTGCCTCATAGACATAGCCTATGCAAAAGTATAACACTTTACGCTGGCAATATCTGAAAACGTTTTTTTCTCAGTTGTATTATTCCTATAGTTTCTGTATTTTGCAAATAGCAAAGTAGAATATTCACCACAGTTCTGCACATGAACATCCATCCTGGGACAATTCAAAGGTTAGCAAGATGCATCAAATTGTTAGTCTACTCACATTTATGCACCCAAATTATTTTTTAAAAGGGATTTTAGAAGCTGTAAGAGATCTGTGCTGCAATATCATTATTTTTTTTAACTTTACTGGATAATCTTAATGACAATTCATTGAATGAATTTCACATGAATTTTCACGTCATCCTCTGTTGGTTTGGTAACGCAACAGAGGCACAAAAAGGCAGACTCAGAAAAATTGTAACAACATTTTAATGAGAACTAACTTGAAAGGTCTGGAACTCATACATAGCGAACGGTCACTTGACAAAATAGACACAATTTTAATGGATCGAAATCACCCCTTGTTTTATTCCTTTGAGCTGCTGCCATCAGGCAACATAATCAGATATCCTGCTATTATTAAAAACAGGACGAAGAACTCTTTCATCCCACAGGTTATTGGCCTTTTGTAGTTTGTAGTTTTTGTAGTTTTGTAGTTTGTAGTTTTTATTTGCCATGTATTTTTTGATTTTACCCCTCGCTGATTTTGCACTTAGGAATGCTATGGATAGACTAGGACTGCTGATGATTGATGATGGTTAAATACCTGCCTATGTCCAATGTCCATGTCCATGTCAATTTTGTGATGTTTTGTGTACAATGTGTGTCTTATGGTAAATGTTGAAGGGGGTGGGTTGGGGAGGGATCTGTTGTATGTATTGACTGTCCTCATGTCCAAATGCGCCATCTACTAGAAGAAATTTCCCCCATGGGGAAAATAAAGACACTACTACTACTACTACTACTACTACACTTTCAATATTGTTCTCAGAATACTCCATATAAGCAGATGTGTTGGAATAAGAATATCACCAGTGTTCTAGAGTTTTCCCAACATTCCGGTGTGAGTGTTCCGAGAGCTCCTATCTCATCATGTCTGTGTGCAAGAGCAGAGATCCGGGAAATGGGCAGAGAGGGTTCAATTGCTGACTAATGTTCCGGAGCAATAGGTGTGTGTGTGTGTCTGTGTGTGTGTGTGTGTGTGTGTGTGAGTGTGTGTGTGTGTGTGTGTGTGTGTGTGTGTGTGTGTGTGTGTGTGTGTGTGTGTGTGTGTGTGTGTGTGTGTGTGTGTGTGTGTGTGTGTGTGTGTGTGTGTGTCTTTGCGTGTGTGTCTTTGCGTGTGTGTCTTTGCAGGTGTGTGTGTGTGTGTGTGTGTGTGTGTGTGTGTGTGTGTGTGTGTGTGTGTGTGTGTGTGTGTGTGTGTGTGTGTGTGTGTGTGTGTGTGTGTGTGTGTGTGAGAAACATGTCACCTCATATAGGTGTGTGTGGGAACTCAATTGAAACCATTAGCAAACGTGGGAATGTAGGCTTTCCTATGGGTTCCTGAGAATAAAAGTGGATGTACGTCAAACGTCTTAATCTAAGGAGTGTCTAGTGTGTGTGTGTGTGTGTGTGCATGCCCATATCACCCCAAGTGTGGTGGAACATGGAAGCTGTGGGTGAGTTGTTGCTATGTGTGTCAATCATTGACCACGCAACTCTTCCGAAACCTCTTTTCCACACACTTGAAATCCTCTCTTCTCTCTCTCTCTCTCTCTCTCTCTCTCTCTCTCTCTCTCTCTCTGTTTTTTGCTCTTTTTGTTTCTGTTTCCCTCTGTCGACATAACTTCTTTATTCATTCACCCCCTTTCTCTCTATTGCCCTTTTGGACAAGTTCTTTCTTCTCTCTCCTCTGCCATATCAAAACCAAAATCAGATCAAGGAGAGGAGAGGAGAAGAACAAAGAGAAGAGAAGAGAAGAGAAGAGAAGAGAAGAGAACAGAACAGAACAGAACAGAACAGAACAGAACAGAACAGAACAGAACAGAACAGAAGATGAGAATAACAAAGAGGAGAGGAGAAGAGACGAGAGGAGAGGAAAAGAGAGAAGAGGAACACAGAGGAGAGGAACAGATAGGAGAGTAACAAAGGAGATGAGAGGAGAGCAGAGGAGAGG
>NC_085857.1:27772657-27777657 GCF_034702125.1 Engraulis encrasicolus
GTGTGTCGGACGTTACAAAGCAATTCACCAGGAAATTGAAGCGATTTTTGCTGTGGACTGGACAGGGATGTTACAAAACCATAGGACATGAATACTGCCCTACAAAGACGAAGTGCAGTAACTATTCCGATATTGAAACTGAGAAAAATGCCTTCAAAGCCTTAGTATTAGGTTAGATATTGTAGAGAGATACTGCAAATTTGACGTAGCAATATCTCTAAAACGGGATTAATTTGGTTTGTCACAAGATAAAGACCATTGCAGACCATTTTCAGTCTTAAGTCAACATAAGTCAGTGTAGTTACTGCACTTTGCTTTTGTAGGACATGAATATGTCCCCAGTTCTTAGAGTGCAACCTACTTGCGACAGCTGAAGAGAGCATGACTCCAAAATGAGTTTGCGCCTTTCGGACCGCGGTTATAAAGGCGGTGGGCGTCCCTGCCATCATCGCGATTTCAACCTTTCAGCAGTGATTTTACTGAGCCTTCGTCACAGGTCGACAGACAGCCAATGAGCTACTCCCAGAGATGGTGACCGAGTCTCACGAACAAGAACATAAAATACTGACAGGCCAAAAATTGGGTAATACACCCATACCACATATGGGTGTCGTCATGGGAAAGCGGTTAGGGCGTCAGATTTGTATCCTAAAGTTTGCCGGTTGTATCCTGAAGGCTGCCATCAGTCTTACATTATTGGGACTCTGTCTAGACTAGTTTTCTCAACGGGGGCTCTACAGCCCCCACAGGGGCTTTGAGGAGCCCTGGGAGGCAGCTGAGAGGGGACGGTACTTAGTTGTCATAACTAAATCTGCTTTTTGGCACCTTAGGAACATGGCTAAAATTCTTCATTCTTAAGTATCGAAAATGATCGAAGCACATCAGATTGAATAATAAGATATCGATATTGGATCGTATCGTCATGGAGTCTGTGATTTACACCCTTAGATTCTACAGAGACGGTTTTGCCTAGATCAGTTTCTACAAAGGGTTTAGGCTGCTAGTGTGCATGCATGAACTGTATAGTCTATGTGTGCTTTACATGTATGAGGGCTTTGAAATGGTTCACTTGGGCATGTGTCTAACTTTAGGGAACACATGTACTGACGTTATCATGGTGTGTTTGTGTGTGTGTGTGTGTGTGTGTGTGTGTGTGTGTGTGTGTGTGTGTGTGTGTGTGTGTGTGTGTGTGTGTGTGTGTGTGTGTGTGTGTGTGTGTGTGTGTGTGTGTGTGTGTGTGTGTGCCTGAGGTCCCTACATGATACTGACCTTTACTTAATTGCTGCCAGGAATGTTGCATGTATGTATGCAGGACCATGAGATGAGAACACAGATGTCTGCTTCCACATGCATGCACGCGCACGCGCACACACACACACACACACACACACACACACACACACACACACACACACACACACACACACACACACACACACACACACACACACACACACACACACACACACACACACACACAGATTCACTCTCTCTGTATATCTTTGTATGCGATACCATCTGGTACCTTTACATACTGTAAATCTATGCTACTGTAGCACAGACACAGACACACACACACACACACACACACACACACACACACACACACACACACACGTCTTAATTGATTGTCAAACTAAAGAGCATTCCAAGGCAGTTGATCTGGTGGCCGCCATGATTGTTTTTTTGATTCACCAATGAGGGCGAGCTGAAGTGCGGCATTCTGGGTAGTAGGCAGCGACATACGTGCTCAGCTCTGTTCAGCCGGCCGAAAAAATGAGGGGTGAATTTCTCGAAATCAAAGTTGCTTACTACATTAGCTACTTCTTTGCTTTCAATGCATTTTCCCATTGGCAACTACCGAAGTTGCTAACAGGCTAACAACTTCCCTTTTGAGAAACTCACCCCAGCCCTGTTCAGCCGGCCGAAAAAAAACGAGGGCTGGTTTTCGAGCGGTACTCGTTAGTCGAAAAGGAATAAATGGCGGCTGAGTTGTGCCATGTCGAACTGTACTGGGTAGTGAGGCACTAAGTGGTCACCGCTTATCTGTTTTGAAGGTGCAAGATTCAGTAGAATTATCTGAACAAAAAAGGAGAAAATCCGCACTCTTCAAGACTTTTTCACCGTGCCTCTGTTCAGCCCTGCTCAGCTCTCATACCTTCCTTCCTCCATCATCCCTACCGCTTTCCTAAACTCTTCACTCCATCCAGCCCTTTACGGTCACCCCAGTAACACCACTCTGCCTCTCTATCCCTCCCACTGACCCTTCTACCTCTCTAACCATCTCCCCCCACCCCATCTCCCCATCCATGCAGACCCTTGTGGTTACCATAACCCTACCCCTCTCTCCCACCCTGTCTGACCATCTCTCTCTCTCTCTCTCCATCGCCCCTCTATCCCTCCTATTCTGACCTCTCTAACCATCTCTCTCTCTCTCTCTCTTTCCCCATCCAGCCCCTTGTGGTTGTCACAGTAAGATGACCCTGCTCCTCTCTCCCGCCCTCTCTGACTCTTTCTCTCTGACTCTCTCTCTCTCTCCCCCCACCCCCAACCCCCCCCCCCCCCCCTCCCCCAACACGTTGTCGTGGTGTGGTCGCCACAGTAACATGACCCTGCCCTTCTCTCCGCAGCTTGGCAGCTCCTGTGCACTCTCTCAGGACAACTGTGGTGTGTGTGTGTGTATGTGTGTGTGTGTGTGTGTGTGTGTGTGTGTGTGTGTGTGTGTGTGTGTGTGTGTGTGTGTGTGTGTGTGAGAGAGAGAAATAAAGAAAGAAAGAAAGAAAGAAAGAAAGAAAGAAAGAAAGAAAGAAATAAAGAAAGAAAGAAAGAAAGAAAGAAAGAAAGAATGAAAGAGGAAGAGAAAGAGAGTATCCACGGGTGAGAACATATTCTGTGGGAGTAGATATTCTCTGCCTTCAATATTTTATTTAAATGTATTTTATTATTTCATTTAAAAATATACAGTACCTGATTAGACTAGAAATGCAATGCATAGAATTCAAATCAATTTCACAATGAACTGAATTCAAAGTCTCCACTATCCCTTTGCCCGAAATTGGTCAGTATTGACAAGCTAAATGCTAGGTCACTGTAACACCAGTGTTTGTGGGTATCTGTGTATGAATGCAAGGTTGCTTATAAGCCTCATGTGTGTGTGCGTGCGCGCGCACGTGCGTGCATGTGTGGGTGCGTGTGTGTGTATGTGTGTGTGCGTGCGTGCACACGCATGCATGGACATGTTTATGAATTTTTGAGTGTTTGTGATTTTTTGTGGTTAAAGATTGTGTGTGTGTGTGTGTGTGTGTGTGTGTGTGTGTGTGTGTGTGTGTGTGTGTGTGTGTGTGTGTGTGTGTGTGTGTGTGTGTGTGTGTGTGTGTGTGTGTGTGTGTGTGTGTGTGTGTGTGTGGTTTTCCCCCTTCCCTTTCGCACACTTGCCAATCACACCCACAGGCCTGACCGGTAGGACATTCAACTCAACTCTGCTGTATTTATTTCCTGGCACAAAATAAAAACAAGGACAATGTTTAATGGCAAACTAAGTGCGGTGCCTTAGCCGTTCGAGCTACGGCCAACACCCAACACACCATAACATTCTGAATCTGGTTCGATAATGGAAATGAGACAGAGGTCACATGGCATGCCATGACAGTTTCGTTTTGTCTTAGTCCAGATCTGACCATCAACCTTATGGTACAGTGGCATGGATTTTTTCCTAACCCAAATTTAAACTGGCATATAGGCCATGCCAAAAAGGGCAAGACGTTGCTTCTCATTCTGAATGGTTTTGGCCAAGGCTATCAACAGGGCATTCTTTGCCTTAGTCCTTTAAGTCAATAATTATATGGAGGTCATGTCAAGAGTTATAAAGTGTGTAACAGAAGCAGACTGTGGATGGAGATTGTCATAGCAGAGTAATAGCATCATGCTATGGAAACTTAGCCTGGCCAGCCAAAACCTCTACAGCAAGAAGCTGTACAGGGCTCTGGGGGAAGCTCGATGGCAGTGTGGGCCGGATAAACAGCTGTCTGGCCATCTGGCATAGCAGGCATTTCCCAGTGAGCCCTGCATCCTCATGGGCCCCTATTTTCAGAAATGTAACCCCCTCCCCTAATTACCGCTAATTATGAGGGGCACCTTTAAGCCAAAAGTGCCCGGGCCCTATTTCTATCGCAGTCCAGGCCTGGGCGGGATAAACGGTTGTCTGTTACAGTAAGTTGCCTCTGCACTCAATGCCACGCAACAGGATGGCACAACAACCAATCAGACCGGTGAAGAAGGATTACGTAGTCAGCACGACAGAAAGTAAATGGTGGAATGCAGGCTAGTGTAGAAACGAATTATACGCCGGGTTTAATTCCAAATTAATAATGTTCTCTTGAATTTATTTTGATCTTTCGTTTAATTTCGAATTAAGAAGTGTTTACATAATGTTTTCAAAGCGGCATTAAACACTGAAACGTCGCACCTCTGTCGTCAATAGGTAGCGCGGCCTCCAATCCCGCTCCCCACGATTTGATTGGCCTGAAACCGTTTGGATTTTCAGCCTTGCAAAACAACCACAATTGACTAGACTGGCCCTGAGAGTAAATTCAAGCTAGGGGTGTCTAGATCTCTAGGCCAGTGAAAGTTGAGTTGGGATGGTAATGGTTTGGGAAGGAAGGAAGAATGGTTTTGCAAGAAAGGAAAGAGAGATGGAGGGAGTGACAGAAGAACCAAAGGAGAGTGAGAAAGAGAGGGATTGATGGAAAGAAAATAGGTGAGAATAGGTGAAACATACAGAGAAAGGGATTCTGTAAGAGAGGAAAGGGAGGATGGAGAAGGACAGCGAAAGAGAAATAGAGAGCATGTGAAAAATGAAGGAGAGAGAGAGAAGAAGGAGAAAAGGATAGGGAGTTAAACAGAGTTTAACAGAAGCAGACTGTGGATTGGGAGTGTCATAGCACAGTCATTTTACATGTTATGGGAACCGATTTTGCATGGTAATGATTTGAGGAGAGGAG
>NC_085857.1:27780157-27782657 GCF_034702125.1 Engraulis encrasicolus
TGTCTTGGCAGACCTGCACTGGTTACCTGTCTCATACAGAATCGACTTTAAGATTCTGCTCACAGTATTTAAAGCATTAAATGGACTTGCCCCTAGCTATATCTCAGACATGCTCTCTTTTTATGCCCCTGCTCGAGCTCTCAGGTCCACTGATGCCAAGCTGCTAAGGACCCCCACCCCCCCGCAGAAGAAGATCGGCGACGCCGCGTTTGCCTGCTATGCGCCCAAGAGATGGAACGCCCTCCCCATCGAGATCCGATCAGCCACCTCCGTCGACTCCTTTAAGAAGCAGCTGAAGACCCACCTCTTCATCCTTGCCAACTCCTAGCTGCCAAGGCGTCATAGTGTCCCAGCCGCCGCAGCGCCCTTACTACTCGCAATCCAGCCCTGGCAGGGGGCTCCCCTAGGTGGCCGCTGGTCTCTGCCTGAGGTTTCTTCCTGACTACAGGGGGTCTTTTTTCTCAGACCTCACTGAGCTTTTTTTCCCCCTCACAAACTATGAATCAAGCGAAAGGGAGTTTTTCCTCACCCCTGATGCCACCAGGGGCCGCACCTGAGCGCCCAATCTCTGTGTGACTATCTATGACTTATGATAGGCCCAGCCACTATGGACCTTACACATCTAAGAATCCTGGTCCTAACCTACGTTGACCTTATGACTCTACACTCTCTGTCTATCTCTTCTTCCTCTGCCTTCCTGCTTTTTCTGCCTCTCCTCTATACCTCTCCTTTTAAATCTATCTCTAACAATGTTTTTTCCCATTTGTTAAGCACTTTGAGTTACATGCCTTGTATGACACAGTGCTATACAAATACAATTACTATTATTATTATATATATATAAATACTTTATTTTATTTTATTCTATTTCTTTAGTCATGACTTTAAATCGCCAATATGTCGGCCCATCTTCCACTCGTGAAGTCCGTCGGAAGATTCTATGTACAGTATTGTATATCAAAGTCAGAATCACCTGAAGAGGAAGAAAGTATCAACTCAACTCTACCCTACACCCATTCATCATGTGAAAGTTAATTTGTTGATTGAATGTTGAAACTTTAAATTCCCCATAGAATGCGTGCTGGAAGTCATATCTTGTAAATGGGTTTTGCATAGCCATCCCAGAAGTTACATATTAACAAGATTAGACACATAGGGCCTATATAGACTTTTACAGTAGTCTCTCTCTCTCTCTCTCTCTCTCTCTATTCATTTTCTTCCCTCCAGCCCTCTCTCTCTCTCTCTCTCTCTCTCTCTCTCTCTCTCTCTCTCTCTCCCTCCCTCTCAACTCTCTTCATTATCTTACCTCCAACTCCAACGTCTAAGCCTCATATGTAAATGTAAGGGTGTTGACTGAAACTTTCCTTGAACTACACGTATATCACAAGTGCAATAGGTTTCACACATAGACACATAAACATCGTCAGACATCCATACAGTATAGCCTATATATACACACATCTGTTCATATACACTAATATACACTCCTCTACATACCTATCCATTCCTCTCTTCCACGTGCAGTTGGTAACATTTTATTTTAGGGATACATCTATTAGCACGAATACATACAATGTATACCTGTATAAGTAAATCAATGAACAAAGGTCAAAAGACACCGCACACTGCTTACTTTTCTTTACTTTACTTTATTTTTTGGAGCGAACAACGCGTTTCGCCCAATGCGTCATCAGGTTCGCTCTATGATAGAGCGAACCTGATGACGCATTGGGCGAAACGCATTGGGCGAAACGCGTTGTTCGCTCCGAAAAATAAAGTAAAGAAAAGTAAGCAGTGTGCGGTGTCTCTTGAATTTTGTTCATTGATTCACCTCCTCCTGCCTCACACCTGCACCTGCATTGCTGAAGGGTTGTGCACAAGGACTCTCTTGTACTTTGACCTATATAAGTAACTTGTAAGGCATATGCAAAGCAAAATCAGACATTTGTTAGGCATGTATTCGCAAATGTCTTGTTCATGCACAATAAGGGATTTATTACCAATTTAACCTTAGTAAGGACCTAGTGGGCCTTAGCGTTTGCCTAGTACATGTCTTACAAGTTACTTATGCAGGCATTAACATTGTATGTATTATTGCTAATAGATGTAGGCCTATCCCTAAAATAAAGTGTTACCATGCAGTTATATAACAAGGTTCACATCCTTGACATATTGTACCCTCACATACACCACCCCCCCCCTCTCTCTCTTCTCCCCTCCAGCTCCAACGTCTAAGACTTACCTGCCCTAAAACAAATCCCTTTCCAGGTAATCTTCAAGTGCAGGAAAAACACTCATCCAAAAGGGCAGCATATTTGTGTGTGTGTGTGTGTGTGTGTGTGTGTGTGTGTGTGTGTGTGTGTGTGTGTGTGTGTGTGTGTGTGTGTGTGTGTGTGTGTGTGTGTGTCTGTGTGTGTGCGCGCGTGGTGTACCAGGGTGTGTGTGTGTTTGTGTGTGTGTCCAAAAGGGCAGCATATGTGTGTGTGTGTGTGTGTGTGTG
>NC_085857.1:27787657-27790157 GCF_034702125.1 Engraulis encrasicolus
ACTCACATGCGGCATAGCTGAATTGGCCATATGGGCATACAGGGCATTTACCTGATGGGCTGTTGATGATTTTGGCCTGGTCCTCCCCTCAGTGTAGTGGTATTATTATGTATTACTTCATCACTTTACTGTTATTGGTCCATCACTGTTACTTGTCCTGTCATGCACTTTGATGTCAGTCTGTAAATGTCAGTCCCGTGTATGTCTATGTCCGTCATGGTACAGAGCAGGCTTGTACGAAATTACGAATTGAATGAATTGAAATTCAAAGTAATGCCATAAAACGAACACTAGGTCGTGTCATTACGTTGAATTTCTTTGAATTTAATCTACACCACCCAGTGAGAGTACATAGAAAACCACCACCTAGTGTTCATATTATGGCATTACAGTGAATTTCAATTCATTCAATTCGAAATTTCGTACAAGTCTGGTACAGAGAGAGAAACACAATTTCAAATCTCTTGTATGACCTGTGCATATGAAGAATAAATAAAAATAAAATAAAATAAAATAAAATAAAAGCTGACTTGACTTGACTTGGTATCAGTCCTCATGCCGCTACAGCAGACCTCTCTGAGTCAGATTTACATATTCATTTTGGCTGCTGTGATCAAAACAGCTTAACAAGTACGACGACTTAAAATGTTGTCACAGGCTTTATTGTCTCTCTCAATGCCGGGCGGACTTGGTCTTCCCTGAAAATGCCTGGCTGAATTTTTTTGTCCAAGTCCAGCCCTGATATGCAGTTAAATTAATGCACACACACACAACATAATGATTGCTTTAAGATAAATGAAACACATACACAAACAAACACACACACACACACACACACACACACGCACGCACGCACGCACACACACACACACACACACACACACACACACACACACACACACACACACACACACACACACACACACACACACACACACACAGTAAATAACGATAATTCATTCTCGAATACTTTAATGCCAGTTATTGTGTTTTTAAAATCAGGTTTAGTATTCAAGAATTCAAAAAAGGGATGAACATGGGGGGGTGGGGGGTGGGAGAACACGCACGCACACACACACACACACATACACGAACACACTCACATATACTCAAATAAATGCACACACATGATTTTATGATTGCAGAAAGATAAATGAAGCACACAGACACAAAGTAAATAACGAGAATTCATCGGCACACTTCAGTCTCTACTTCCATCTGTCATACTGACTTGGACGTGGAAGAATTTCACCACAAACATCAGCATATAGTCAAAACAATACAATACTACTGATGCATGCCCACACGCGTGCACACGCGTGCACACACTCACGCACGCACACTTATGCTTGGGAAGGAAAATATGATGTATCAGAGCAGATACTGAAACGATAGCAGAACGAGAAACAAAGCAAACACACACAAACAAAATCAAAATTATGCACTCACACACATACACATGTGGATCACATGCAAGTGCAAATATGAAAGTGTCTCCATCACATTTATCCCCATTTATTCACCAGCACACACAAACAAAAACACAAACAAAAACACACATGCACACGCACACACACACACACAAACACACGCACACACAGACACACGCACACGCACACACACACACTGACACACGCACACACAGACACACACACACACACACACACACACACACACACACACACACACACACACACACACACACACACACACACACACACACACACACACACACACACACACACACACACACACACACACCGTACAGTACACACACCAAGGGATTGAAAATGGCACCTGAAACCAGCCAAAAATGGATAAAACTCGGCTGTGGGTAGTCACAACTGAAGTCTCAGCCATGTTGGCACTTACTCTTGGGTATGACATATCACATTTTATCCTATTATTCGGCCCTTTAGGTATATCAGTTGGTTATATTTAAGTTCAAGAATGGTCATACTCTGATTCTATTTGTTTAAAATAGTGTCATTGTGTTCATGGCATTGATCCACCTTTCTCAGGAAAACTACTAGCCACATAGGCCGGGGAGCAAAAACGTTAATGTCAAGCCCTGGCGCACATACTCACACATCCAACCGCACACTGTGCTGCCGACGCTTTTATGAGGAGCTGTGTGCTACTGTACTCCAAGCCACAACACACACACACACACACACGCACACACACACACACACACACACACACACACACACACACACACACACACACACACACACACACACACACACACACACACACACACACACACACACACACACACACACACACACACACACACACACACACACACACACACGGTTTCACACCACAAATAATGGACTACTGGTCACCGTGTCATTCACACCAACCGCAACCTTGCAGCATCTCTCTCTCTCCCTCTCCCTCCCTCTCTCTCTCTCCCTCTCTCTCTCTCTCTCTCTCTCTCTCTCTCTCTCTCTCTCTCTCTCTCTCTCTCCCTCTCTCGTGTCATTCAGAGTAA
>NC_085857.1:27795157-27797657 GCF_034702125.1 Engraulis encrasicolus
ATGTCAGTTTGCCCAAACATGCCGGGACAAAACTCTTGAAAACATGACTTTTACATGAAGTACCTATTTACGGTACCTGATCAAAGATGTACACACGCACGCACACACGCACACACGCACGCACACACACACACACACACACAGGCATATACATACAGAACCATACAGTAAAACAAAAAAGCAAGTCTAGATTTGTCTTCTACAGGATGATTCATAATTCCACTACAGCAGTTTGGCATGCAAATGTCCATACCAGGTGCCCCCATTAGAATAGCTCAGATCTCGGAGAGGGCTGAGACAAAAAATGCAACATCACCGGGTACTGACAAGTCAAGGGTAGCGTGAGCAATACAAAAGCAATTTGAAATTGGCAGAAGTTAAGTCAAGTCAAGTCAAGTCAAGTAGGTTTTATTGTCAATTTCTTTACATGCACTGGTCATACAAAGAATTTGAAATTACATTTCTTGCTTTCCCATACAGACATAGACTAAATCTAGGTAAGGACATAGACAGTATAGACATAGACAGTACTTATACATGGACTTAAGACAGTATGGACATAGACAGTGCTCATACAGACATTTAAAGTGCAAGACTGGACAACAGAAGACTTGTAGAGGACATACATTAAGAGGTATTGTTGTGCTTTTGTGCTTTTCCTAAAAAGTCCTTTATAGCGTTCTGACATGGTAATAGTAGCATTTTGAAGAAAAATAAATATTAAAAAGGTCTGTCAAGTACACCAGCAGCAGTGTGTGTGTGTGTGTGTGTGTGTGTGTGTGTGTGTGTGTGTGTGTGTGTGTATGTGTTTAGTGCAGGTAGAAGGTGCGGTGTGCGTCTGTGTGTGTGTTTGTGTGTGTGTGTGTGTGTGTGTGTGTGTGTGTGTGTGTGTGTGTGTGTGTGTGTGTGTGTGTGTATGTGTTTAGTGCAGGTAGAAGGTGCGGTGTGCGTCTGTGTGTGTGTGTTCGTGTGTGTGTGTGTGTGTGTGTGTGTGTGTGTGTGTGTGTCTGTGTGTGTGTGTGTGTGTGTGTGTCAGTGTGTGTCAGTGTGTGTATGTTTGGGTTTAATGCAGAAAGTGCAGTGTGCTTGTGTGTGTGTGTGTGTGTGTGTGTGTGTGTGTGTGTGTGTGTGTGTGTGTGTGTGTGTGTGTGTGTGTGTGTGTGTGTGTGTGTGTGTGTGTGTGTGTGTGTGCGTGTTTTGAGTTAGTGCAGGTTGAAAGTTCAGTCACAAGTATAGTAGTGCAGGTGGAATGTTCAGTCGCAGATATGGTGGTGGGGGATGGGGGGGGGTTGTCAGTGGCCTTGCTGGCTAGAGGCTGACAGTGGAGGGAGAGTGGGTTGAGTGTTCAGCATCTTGATCGCTTGGTGCATTGTGCTGCTCGCCAGCCTGGTGGTACGGGAACGGAGGCGCCTGTACCTCTTTCCAGAGGGCAGGAGGCTGAACAGTTTGTGTGCAGGGTGGCTGGTGTCTTTGATGATCATCAGTGCTTTCCGGGTGAGGCGTGTGGTGTAAATGTCCCGCAGGGAGGGGAGTGGTACTCCAATGATCTTCTTCGCTGTGTTCACAACACGCTGGAGTGTCTTCCTGTTTTTCTCCGTGCAGCTTCCTCCCCACACTGTGATGCAGTTGGACACGACGCTCTCTATGGTTCCTCTGTAGAATGTTGTCATGATGGAGGGTGTAGCACTTGCCTTCTTTAGTTTGCGCAGGAAGTAGAGACGCTGATGGGCCTTCTTCGCCAGTGATGTAGTGTTGGTGGTCCAAGAGAGGTCGTCGCTGATGTGCACTCCAAGGAACTTGGTGCTGCTCACTCTCTCCACAGCATCGCCGTCGATGGTCAGTGGTGGCAGTTGTTTTTGGACCCTTTGGAAGTTATAGCACAAAAAGAAATACATTTCACTCACAGTTGTAGGCTACAAGATTTTCTAAAACATTTTTCAGGGTTTTTTTTTGGTTCCTTCATTAGGATAAAGAAACCAGAAAAGCAGGTTGGGAAATGATTCAGGCCAGGGGTGCATTTCTCGAAACTATAGTTGCTAACTACATCAGCTACTTTCTTGGTTGCAATGCAATTTCCCATTGACAACTACCCAAGTTGCTTACTAGCTAACAACTTGGTGAGTTTCTCTACAACATCGTTGCTAACTCACAACTTACTTGGTTACAGTGTAATTTCCCATTGGAAACCTAGTAAGTGCTTTCAAGAAATGGGGGTCCAGATCCAAACCTTGGATCCCACAATCAACAATGTCTATATACTGTATGGTACGGGTGTTTTAGCACACTGGGCCACTCTTTATTCTAGATCCAGTGGGGTCCATATCACAATAGAAACATCAAAACACAGTAAAAATAAATACATAAATAAGGGCGGAATTCTCCCACCCGCTTAAGTGAAAAAAAAAAGCGCAACAGCGCCTCCGCGGTTACTCAAGTCTGTGATTAAGCGGGGTTTACGCGGAATTTTATCAGTTGCGCACTTTGGGTGGGGCCAGGCCAA
>NC_085857.1:27817657-27820157 GCF_034702125.1 Engraulis encrasicolus
TTCTTGAGAAAGTGGCTAAAACCTGTCTCAGCAATAGACTGCCAATTCTGTTGAAAATAAACTACATTTTCATGAACAAGATGAATCCAGGTAAAGACCCAGGGGTCTGTTACACAAATGTACAGTCGTTTGAAATATTGAAGTGTAATTTTATTACTTTTCATGGCTATAAACCTGCCCACACCCTGTAAAAACAGCTGTCCCCAGGATAGACATCATCATTTCAATTGACTAAAAATGTAAAAATCACTGATATTATTGAATAATATCACCATGATGTGAAAGTCCATATTGAAGTGGTTTTGCAGATATGCACATAGTGCGTGTAAAGCAATATTTACTACTATTTTCTGATTGCTCAAAGTGTGTCCAGCATACGTATTAGTCACCACCGTCAGATTTTTTTAAAAAGACAATAAAATCAGATATGCACAAGGTCATTGTCATTACTTAGGACCCCTTTTCAAACCTTTAGCTCTACTGAATACTTCACCATCACTGAAGCTCCTGTAAGTTTACTATATTCTCCTCAATTTGTTAATTTGTTTGGACACTGGTACTGTCCCAACCATAAACTGTGAACACCGGCGGGGGTTTTAATAGTATTATGTTACATCAATGTTAATTATATATACTTTTTCAGAAGCGGCATGAAGCCCCTAAGAGACAGAGCGAAAACGAAGTGGCTAATGTGAGCAAGAAATGCATAATATGTAAAAGAGTGTTTTTTTGTCTCACACCGTCAGATGTCAACACCGTCAGATTTTGTTCCGCTCATCATCTTGTTCCATAATTTACTAAATTGTGCTGGTTAATGACACATTACCAGACATGTTAGTAATAATTGTGACCCAAACTTATACCCTAGCCTCCACTGAGGTGCATTTGAAGGGTTTTTGTCACAAAACCTGACGGTGGTGACATCTGATGCAGTTCACAAAAAAGCATGTGTTTTATATGTTTCTGACAAGTTTTAAGAATATGCTTCCAATAAGTATCTACAATTATGTTGAATTGTAAAAGTAATTCAGTTAATTACAGTAAATATATATTTTTTTACTTCTAATTCTGTCTGACGCGGTTGACAAAACCAAGAACGAGCCCATTTTATGAAAAGTGTAAAACTTGGGGAGCTTGGCCAATACATTCACTGCACAGCCAAGACCTTCATCTATGATAACACACCTCTATATTTTGGATTTGAACAACTTAAAACCTGTTTATGCCACATTTTCAATGATCTAGGCCTACTTCCTACAGTATCTAACAAATGAAGAAAAAACACACCCACAAACATACTGTGCACACACAAAAATAAAGTGTTAATGCTAGATGTCATTGACTTGAGAGGGCTATTTATTTTGCTAAATGTAGGTAATAATTAGGTCACTTTCACCACCCTCAGATTACTGTCACCACCGTCAGTTCTTAAGTCACCACCGTAAGAAGGAGTTTTGGACATTTTAAATGAACGTGCTTACAAAATTTTCCTTTGGAGTTGTTGAATTATCAAAGTAATAGCAAATTTAAGCCTACACGAATATTTGTGAAATTACAAAAAAATGTTTGGTCTATTTAGGCATTAAGTAAGCATTGTCTGACAGCACATATTTTTAAATTAGAACACATGAAACAGTATTAAAATAGAATGAAAGTGAATTTTCAACATTTAAAGGCGTATGTGTGAACCAAAAAACACACAAAATCACTTAAAAACTCCAGATACATATGCAACCAAAACAATACACTTTTTATTGCTTTTAATTCTGTCTGACGGTGTTGACAAAAAACAAGGTATGATCGGAGAAAAACCTGATTTCTGAAAAAAAATCAAAATGGGGAGATTGGCCTTGTGCATTTCTGAAAAGCCAAGACCTTTGTCTACGAGGATATACCATATTATTTTGTAATTCACTTCGTTTTTTTTTCTTTCAAGATTACTGTTTTAGCCACTTTCTCAAGAATCAGTGATGTGACTTCCTCTCATGCGGGCGCTTGACAATGGTAAAAACATGGGTCCTTGAAGAAAAAGGTTGGGAACCACTGCCGTAGAGGACAGACATGATAAATGAAGGACACAAAGTAGAGAGAGACAGAAAGAGAAATCACAGAGGATGCAGGAGGAGAAAGCAATAGGTGGCGGACTGGGTGAAAGAAAGAAAACAAGACTGAGAAAACGGAATGGGGAGGGAGAGACGAAGGGAGGGAAGATAACTGAAAAGATTGACAGAAATATACCATGAAAGAGTGAGTGGAGAGGAAACGAAAGAGAACCACATGAAGATGACAGAGAGGAGAGAGGGAGTGTGTGAGAGAGAGATACAGAGAGAGAGAGAGATAAAGAGAGAGTGTGAAAGAGAGAGAAAGCTAGAGAGAGAGGCCGAGAAAGACAGTTTCTCAATCACACTGGGATTTATTTTTGGCATGACGGTAATCGTCAGTGTGGGCTAGCATGATTTGTTGTCATAGTTTTTTGGGGGGTTTGCTTGGCCTACAGAAG
>NC_085857.1:27825157-27832657 GCF_034702125.1 Engraulis encrasicolus
TGCTAGATCCATAAGATCCTCTAGAATTGCATTAGTTAATGATTGTAGTCCATCCTACCGCACAGCATTCGGGCAGTCCTCTTTTTCCTACAGTACAAGGCCTCATTAAAATGGAATGCTCTTCCAGATAACCTGAAATTACAACTTAAATATGCTCTTAAAGAGACCCAAACCTGTAACCATTGACACAAAATGATACCAATATCCTATGGGAAATGGTTTTATTTTTTATTTAAAAAATATTTTTTATATTTTGTTTGGGTGGGTGCAGATGGTTGTGTCGGTGGGGGTGGGGGGTACAGGGGACATGAGTGATTTGTTTAGTGTTTTTATCTGTACTTTCATTTTGTTTTTGACTGCTGCTTTACTTTATTATTCTACTGTATACTATTGAATTTTTAATTTCAAGGACTGCTGATGAAAACTAACCGAAGGCTAAATCTGGTGTGATGCATGGAATGGAAACGTTTATGTTTTAATTGCACATGGTCCTAATAAACTTACTTGCTTTGATTGATTGATTGATTGATTGATTGAGTGACGTGTGTGTGTGTGTGTGTGTGTGTGTGTGTGTGTGTGTGTGTGTGTGTGTGTGTGTGTGTGTGTGTGTGTGTGTGTGTGTGTGTGTGTGTGTGTGTGTGTGTGTGTGTGTGTGTACGTGCATGCGTGCGTGTGTCCATATGTGTGTGTGTGTGTGTGTGTGTGTGTGTGTGTGTGTGTGTGTGTGACTGTGTGTGTGTGTGTTTCTAAAAGAGAGAAGATTGGGGTGTTCAGCAGTGCAAAGGTTTACTTTAAACTGTGTGCAAACAGAGACCTGTGAATCACAAAATGGGCATCACATACACAAATACACACACACAAACGCATGTACGCACGCACACACGCACACACACACAAATGCACACACACACACACACACACACACACACACACACACACACACACACACACACACACACACACACACACACACACACACACACACACACACACACACACACACACAAAGTTTGTGGTCATCTGCTCATGTCTGTACATGTCTGTGCGTACATGTGCGTGTGTTTGTGTGCGTACTCGGTCTGTGCAGGGCTGGACTGGCAATCTGGCAAACCGGGCAAAATCCCGGTGGGCCGACGCCCCTAGAGGGCCTGTGATGTCGGTTTTTAAAAATAATTGTTATTAATATTTTTTTCAAAATGTGACCGGCGGCCTACAATTTCATGCTGACGGCCCTCGGCCCTCCTCCAATGACATCAGCCCACACAGGAGGTGTCCCATTGGTGCATCTGAGTCGGACTTCACTATTCATTGCGGCCCCACCCGTACCCTGCATTACGCGCGCAAATTTGAGACACAAGCGCTGGAGAGGCGAAAACTAAAAGGTGGTGTGGAAAAGTTTGCGGAAAAGGGATAAAAAAAAAAACTTGCAACAGAGGCAAGATAATGTGTTCACGCATGTAGTGTTGTAGCAGCAGGAGAGGGACAACAACTTCTGCATGTTGGAAGTGAAGGAGCACGCTAGGAGACGGCAGGTGAGCGAAAGCGGCAGTAGTAGCCTCTACGAGCCCTGACAGGTATGAGCCAAGTCAAGATCTGTTCTTTCAAACTTTAGGATACTCCATGCCTCTCCCCAACTCTCACTTCAGCATTAAACATTAATATTAAATAGGCCATTAATTTCCACCACCATAAGTGTGCTTGAGTGCTTTGAACCGGTCGCACGACTCACGGACATAGGCAATTGAGAAGAGAAACATTCCATACACCAAACCACTGACGTGAATAATATTAACAATATAGTAGCCACGAAGCCTTGCCTATGGCCGAACCACACCAAAGAGGATGTCAGTGCACATCATCCCTCCCACTCGGGTCATATTGCTTAATTAAATGGAACACCAGTGGTGTTGTTCTAAACTTAAAGCATTCCGTGTACCAAATGCGTTTCGAAGACTGTCAAACTCGTGCACTCTCGCTAAATATTCAGGGATCGTTTGCGTAATCACATTTTCCACGCAGTGAAAATGTCCATAGGCTATGTCATGTAACGGTTGTCGCGTCTCGCGTGTGGAAAAGATTTTTTTTTTTTTATTGTAACTTCTCTTGGAACATAATCAAACCATATTCTGTAGGTAAAGACCTAGCATCTCTCTCTCTCTCTCTCTCTCTCTCTCTCTCTCTCTCTCTCTCTCTCTCTCTCTCTCTCTCTCTCTCTCTCTCAGCTGTTATTTTATCCAGGACAATTAGAAATGATAAATGATTGAAGAATTTCTTTTGAATAAGCTTTTGATACAGTTTTATCTGTAGACTATTTTATATGTAGCCTACCACTTTCAGCACTGCTCATTTTGAAACTTCAGTATGTTAATGCTTTCTTAACATATTTGACACACTAAATCATTGTGGTGATAGGCTACAGTTCATGATTTTCTTTCATCATTCAAGCTATTAAAGTAGCTTCCTTGTGCAATGAGAGATGCATTTTGATAACAGGAAATTAACCCCTCTTCTAATGCACCTGTTAGAAGAAACCCTCAATTTAACATTAATCTAGGTCAATTTATGAGTAGGCTATACACTGAATACTATATTAATTTGAATATTTTGCAAGTGCTGCATAGGCTACATTGTGATAAATAATCTATCTCCCTCTTCTCATCTAGTCAAACCAGGTTGAGAGAGCAGTAGATTAGGCCTAGATTACTTTTGCTGTGAGTGTGGTCATCTATTGCATTTCTAAACCACTGCCCAAACTAAGATTCATTTTAAATAAATAGTTGATATAGTCAGCACACATTTCCTGGTGTTTTCTGGTAGCTGAAAGAGAGATTCATGCATGAATATTGCGCCTTTTCACATAGGCCGCTTGGTCAATAAGTTGTCGGATGTGCTCCGCTGATTATGAGGGGCCGGTCTGGGCCAAAAATGCCCGGGCCATTTTGTTCTCCCAGTCCAGGCCTGGGTCTGTGTGTGTGTGTGTGTGCGTGCCTGCGTGCGTGCGTGCGTGCATCCTCGTATGCATGCATGTGTGAGTCTTCTCTTGTTTGCAAGTGCATGCATGCTTGTATGTATGTATGTGTGTGTCTGCGTGTGCGTGCGTGTGTGTGTGTGTGTGTGTGTGTGTTTATACACACACTTGCACTGTTCATGCCAAGCAGTGTGTGAAAATTGTGAATGAGTTTCGCCAAATACAATAGCCGTGGCTTTGACTAGACCAGATCAGGTTTTGCATTTGTGGATGTGGGGTGTGGAGGGAGGGAGGTGCAGGTCAGTGCCATGCCCAGGCAGGTGCTCTTTGATAGGGGTGGGACGAGCCGTCCGCCCCCTTGCACTAGAGGTCTTGTGGAGGATTAGGCTACCAGGTGTTAGACTGACAGGTCTTGGCATGGGGAAACACATGGAGCCGGTATCTGTTAACACATGTATCCACACACGCGCACTCACACACACACACACACACACACACACACACACACACACACACACACACACACACACACACACACACACACATACACGCACATACACACACACAGACACACAGACACACATGCAAAATGCAAAAATGGACATAGGGAAGAAATAAAGAGCCATAGGTTACTCATACAGGCACTTGCAATTATGTACACACATTAGGACTGGACGATATCAGAAGCAGCATGCAATACCTTGATAACTATATTTAAAGGGACACTGTGTGAGATTTTTAGTTATTTATTTCCAGAATTCATGCTGCCCATTCACTAATGTTACCTTTTTCATGAATACTTACCACCAGCATCAAATTCTAAGTATTCATTATGACTGGAAAAATTGCACTTTTCATACATGAAAAGGGGGATCTTCTCCATGGTCCGAAAAATGGTTTCCAAAAATAGCCATTTTTAGCTGCAAAAATGACTGTACTTGGACTATACTAGAAAATATTTCTTTATTACTTAGTAAACTTTCATGTAAAGTTCAAATTTGGCAATAGGCAGCCCAGTTTCAATGAACAGCATAGTTGCAGTACCTTTTTGACCATTTCCTGCACAGTGTCCCTTTAAACTTAGAAATAAAGCAGAATGTTTTTCTTGTCAGTAATTTGTCGGTCTTTGTGGGGGGGGCATGGCTTTGGTCATGGCGGGCTTCTTGCGCTATTGTTGACATTCAGCATGTGATTGGACGGCTCAGAAGTGTTTTACAGGTTTGCGATAATGAAGTCATTTTCGCGATACACATATCGCCACTCTTGATATCGCAATTTTGATACCTTTTCGATATATTGTGCAGCCCTAACAAACATGCATGCATGCACGCATGCACACACACACAATCTTGTACACAAACGACAAATTGAACAGACATTCACTGAATCAGTCACACGCTGTCATTTCTCAGACCCAGACAGAAATACTCACACAGCCACTCACATTCATTCCCTTTCTTAGTCAGTCTCTCTCCCTCCTTCTCTCGCTATATAGCTATCTATCTATCACTCACTCTCTCTCTCTCTTTCTCTCTCTCATTCATTCCCTTTCTTATTCAGACTCATTTAGCAGACAAATTTGGCCAAAGCGACTTACAAGCCAAAGCGACTTACATACATATATATACAAATATATACACAAATATAGCCTATATCTACGTACAGGCCTGGAGTGGACCCTTTTGTCCATGAATTTAATTCAAATTCAGGCCACTCTGATACGGAGGACAAAATGCACGCCTCCCACTTAGCATCTGACTTCCCTATAGCCTAGGCCTATTATTAAATTTAACAATTAAATGTAGGCCTAACGATTTTAATTAACAATTAAGAAGTAATGTAGGCTTCATAGACAATTATTGATTAAACAGTGGTTGCCTATTTCATTTGGTCTTATTTTGATGCATTTTCAGCAATTAGTTCATCTTAAATCCTGCTACCCGTTTCCAGTGTGGTCCTGGTCTCCATGCCTACTGCATTCTGCATACAGCCTATCCTTTCATTCACTTATTTGTTTACTTATTTAATTATGGCTTTGTTAAATCATCTACACGATTTCATCTACACATATCATGGTTTTCTTAGACTTTGCCATATTTTATAGGCCTATCATCATAAACATCTATTTTGACTAACTCTCTTCCTCTACCTGGCCCTTCAGTACTCCTGCCGTCATTTGGATCATCTAGCTTGCTGCGGTGATGCTAGAAAGTATTTCATAGGCTAAAGAAGACATTTCATATTGAGTTGATGTTTGCGCACCTGTGGAAATGCTGCATGCTATAACAGCAAGACGAAATAGGCTACAGTTGCAGAGGAGCTAAAGCATGACGGCAACTTTGAAACTGTCTATCAAAAATGGCAAATGTAAGGATTCCGTTCCTTGAGGATACACACTGCAAGCATGGGAGGTAGGCGAACGTGTCTGCATGTATTCGTGGCATTGCAACTTGAAAATAGAATAGATTCCCGCGGGCGTGAAGGGGGACAATGAATGGTCATTCGCTGAGGGCTTTCACGATGCTGATTCCGCGGATAGAACGTGCAAACTCTCCAGTAGGCCTAATTGATTTTTAAAAAGACAACTAAACTGTCCCCGTGCGTGCGAACCAAGAGCAATATTGGTATACAGCATGTTTGACGTGCATTTAATAACAAATAGCCTATTTAACAACAAATGTAATAGCCCCTGTTTAAGGCCTATCTATTGCATTGATAACTGATAGTGCGCGCCGGTGGTAATGCAAGGTAGCCTAATGCGTGATGAAACGTTTGGCAACTCTCTTCATCAAATGGAATGTAGCCTAATGTAAAGCAACAAGTTTTCGGTTCTTCTATGAAAATAGGAATACACTTCTAAACCATAGCATAGGCCATAAAGCCTACATTGTGACATTTTAAAAGCTGACAGTAAGTTGACAGTTGATTTGACATTGCAAAACATCGCCACGTTATAGCCTATTTGCATAAGCTAGAGTCTATTGTGTTAACCTGTGCGCGCTGGTGGTAGGCTACAAACAAATCGTGATCTGTTAATCAAAATGGTTAACTGGCATGTAAAGCAACAAGTTTTTGGTTCCTCTACGGAATTAGGAATGCACTTTAAAGCATAGATAATCATATAGCCTACATTGTGACATTTTCAAAAGTTGACAGTAGGCCTAATTGACAGTTGTGACAGTTGCAAACGCTTGCCACGTTAGGCTATATGATACAATTCACAACCAGGCCAATTATCTCTATCTCTTTCAGTAACCTACCAGCTTGTCTTGAGAAGATGTCAGTTCATTTGGCACATTTGGCTGCCACCTCTTTTTTTTTATTTTAGCCCTCTCCATTCCGCACAGCCTCTTTCTGCTTTCCATGCCTGACGCTCTGTTTCGCACCAGTGTGATTTTTTAAAAAAAACGGTCGGGGAGAACCAGGGCTTGAACGTTCCGTTCCGAACGGTTCAGGCAAGTTTCAGTTTAACGTTTTCGTTCTTGCAATCGTTCCCCCACAAAAATATCGTTCCTGAACCGGTTCGGAACGAAAAATAACGTTCGTTCTTAACGTTCCTGCAGTGTTTAACGGCCATATTAAGTCTATTTTCGTGGACTTTATCTTAGAATAGACGTACTCATTATTTCCCCTTGATTTACACAGCTATTCTCAAAAATAATAACACACCCAAAAACACTCAGATGGGCTATCCATCCTGGCAGACTTAACCTATGCCTATAATTCTTATCTACAGCCTATGCCAGCCCAGTAGCAGTGGGTGGAAATGTTGATTAGGGAAGCACAATACAGAATAGTGCAGGTGACGTTAGCATAATAAGAGGTGTCGATAGGCATGGATTTCAGTTCTTGCCTAGCTCTATTTAATAGGCCATGATGAGGTTTGCAGCAAGTGAAACATGTAAGTAAAAGGGACACAAGCTTGCTCCACAAAAAAATCCCAAACTGTTTTGAGATGTGCACGATGCAAGGGGTCACTAGAGAAGGGACAGGTTGCATAGTCTAAAACCTCGGTATGCTCTCAGATATCGGCTACCAACCATTCCAGCGCAAGTCCATCACCACAAAACCGGAGACCTTTTGTAGCCTAACAGACAAGCGTCACAAAATAGTAAGAGTTTCCACGTAGGCTACTCCAGATCCCCATCAGCCCAGCCCTCTGCACGACAGAAGAGAATAATAACTTAAACAACAACAAATGCGCTGTCTTTCTCTATCCCTGCTTGTTGTCACACGCGACCTACTGTATTCGTGATGACAGCCAGGAAATATTGCGCAATACCGAGGAAACCATCTAAACATTGAGCGGGCCAGCTAGCGTCCATCTGCCACAAATGACTTCATCCCGCACTGACCACAACAACAGATAAATAAGACGTCCTTGATTACAGCACATAAAACACCAGCTCTCACCTCCCTTCTCTACAACCGACAGTGGGATACACTGCGCACAACAAAAGCACCTCAGTAGCCTAACTTTACGACAACATAATTAGCCATAACCGCATTGAACATCGAGGCACTCGGCGGTG
>NC_085857.1:27842657-27855157 GCF_034702125.1 Engraulis encrasicolus
CTTTGGCAGCACTGCTTTCTAAGTCATGGTAATAAAGTTCATTTGAAATTGAGGGAGTACAGAGAGAGAGAGAGAGAGAGAGAGAGACATAGACATAGACAGGGACAGAAAGCGAGTGTCTACCACTCCGACCAGACCTTACCCCAGTTTAGCTCAGCCTGCACAGCATCACTCCTGGGTGGGTGCGGCTGTAGTAACGGTACAGTACTGCCGTTGTCCAGTTTTCCAGAGCCGCTGGTTCAGTCGGTTCACACTGGGGCCTGGAGCCAAAGCTAGCCAGAGGGGACGGACCCAAGTCTCTCCACTCTCTCGACCAACCACCGCCCCAAGTCAGTCCCAACCATAATCTGCAAGCCCTCAGTCCCAAACCCAAGCCCAATTCCAGCTCCAACTATCAACCCCTCTGCTTTGAGCTAGCCAGGAACCAAAGCTAGCCAGAGCATAAGAACCCTAAACCCTCTCTCATCCATGTTGTTGTCACGGTTCACGGAGAAACAAGTCCAACAGGCGGACAAAGATGCGTCGTAGTAGGGATGTCACGATCCGGTAGTAGAAGAAAAGCACAGATATGAAGAGAGTAACGCGAAAAATGGCGGTGAGGATCGTGTTTTGGCCGACTTGCATTTCAGACGGACAGACAGACGGACGGACATACCCTCTTATAGAGATGCTAGGAAGCATCTGAAAACAAGTCTTTTTTTTGTTCGCAGCGCAAACCAAATTTCTGGTTCTCAAACGCTCAGACTTGCAGTGTGAACAGACTGTTTGAGATTAGGGGCGGGAACGGGTACCGACATACGTAGTTCTCAGTTGGTCTGAACGCGCCTACATTTAACCCCTGACCATGCCCCATCCACAACAGCACCAATCTCATAACACATCCACAACCCCCCAACGCCACCCATACAGTAAATTCAATCCCAGCCCCAACCTGTTCCAACCTTAAGACCCTTTCCCCACGCCCGACCACATCCCTATTCCCAACGCAATACCACTCTCCAAGCCAGTTCCGACCCCATCACCAGCCCAAACCCAGCCCTAGAATCCAACCTCAGAACCCCCCTAAATTCCAGAAATCTAACCATGACCCGAGCCCCAAAGACAGATCCAAACCTTCAACCCAGTCCTGACTCCAGCCCAACTGCACCAAAGCCAAGGATTCCCCAACATGAGTGCCAGGTGACCCCAAGTCCAAGCCAAGCCCCTTGTCCCAACCCCAACAAACAACCTCAACTCCCCAAAACCACACAATCAACCATGACTCCTGTCCCATACCAAATATTTTCTCAAGTAGAGAAAGATACTTTTGTTATGTTTGGTGGTGGCTTGCACAAGCTGTGCGCTACTGCCATCTACAACCTACAACCATTTATTCTCAACCTAAAGTCCCCAAAGGTCTCCTAACCAGGCGTTCGCCTGACATCACATGGATCCTGGAAATGTCCTAGCCTGAAGTATCTTTCTATAATGGACTATATTTGCCCATACCCAACACCACCCACAAACATAACCACACTCCCAAATCCAAATCCTTGCACTAATACAGCCACAAAATGGGCCCAATCCTAAACCCAATCCCCAACCACCCCAAGATCCAATGCCCAATCCCAACGCAATTTCATCATTATCCCCACCATCTACACCACCTACAAAGAGAGAGGGAGAGAGAAAGAGAGAGAGAGAGAGAGAGAGAGAGAGAGAGAGAGAGAGAGAGAGAGAGAGAGAGAGAGAGAGAGAGAGAGAGAGAGAGAGAGAGAGAGAGATGGGTCAGTAGAGCAGAGAGTCAATCACTAGGCTGTTTTAAAAGTTTGACAGGGATAATGGCATTCTTCGTGTTAAAGTAAAGAAAGAAAGAAAAGAAACTACCAAGAGTGTAGTCAAAGCTGTGAGGTCCAAACCCACACATACTGTACTTTATGTGGCCCCAAAAACTAACTCAAAAGTTTGGAAGCCCCCAAACCCCTTAAATCCCTCAAACCCTCAGGCTCTGTATGGGTTCACCCAGGCAACGCTTGGCCCCTGCCATGGGGGAAGACTGAGTTCCCCTTTACACGAATGTGGATATTTTTAAAACATGGACCCCTCTGAGACCCATGTGAGAAGAGGGGGATACATGACAAAAAATAAGTGAGAAAGAGAAAAGAGAAAGACTGAGTGGAAACAAGAGAGTGAGAGACATAGACAGATAGACATACTGTGGAGAACCTGGACAGAAAATTGACATGGAGACCAATGGGGAGGGAGAGATGGAGAGAGAGAGAGAGAGAGAGAGAGAGAGAGAGAGAGAGAGAGAGAGAGAGAGAGAGAGAGAGAGAGAGAGAGAGAGAGAGAGAGAGAGACCATTTCTACCCTATGATATTTGGCCAAACCAATGGGCAGAGACCGTCGGACTGTCTGGGGCTGGTTATCCAGTTGGGACGCCTGGGGGATGCTTGGGCCCCGATTAGGGTGAACTTACAAAACGCCTTGGGTGGCATTGCTTTGTGATGGATGGAGAGGACATGTCACCATCTATCAGAGCAAAAACAAATGTCTCCAGCTACATTTTAAGGTCTGAGTCAGACTGGACTGGATAACCAAATTTTCTAGAAACAAACAACTTTCAGTTAGGAGTTACTGTACATACAGTATAGAGGCAGACAGGCAGCATGTATAGGCGTATGACTGTATGTCAGTGCATACCACACTAGTGGTGCATACCGCACTACCACACATAAGTCGTGCTCTTCGAACGCAGTGGAAAAGCACTTTTGTCACGTGACAAGGTTTGCATGGTTTTCATGATTTTCTGTTGCCGAGTCGAATTTCTGTTGCTAAACGAGAAAATGCTCTGCTGTGCCCTGACCAAAACCATGCCCAACTCCAACCTGTCAGTAAAGAAATACTTCTTCTGCTTTACTTTTGCCAAGAACAGGGAAACAAGAAAAGGAAATGACGAATTTGTTGTGAAATTGTGCCAAGACCAAAACCATCCCTAAACCCAACCTGTCACTGGAGCATGCATACACAAATGTGATAGATGGTTCAAATCTGTGTGTTATCTTACTTACTTTTCATGATGCCATGTTGATAGAGGAGCTGCTCTTAGTTCTCTGGTCCCATCATGACCCTCATCTCTCCTAAACCCAACAGTAGAGGCGAATTGTCTTTTTTGCAGAGGGGAGGAAGCTGTTATGCATTTATTTTTAAGTTGTGGGAGGCTTCGGGAACTTTTTGGCTTTCTTGCACCTTGGGTCTCAAAATTGGGGGATTTTTTTCTTATGAGTTTTTTGTTAGTGCCGGTGTACAGCGTGAGGAGGACGAAGGTGTGTTTAATTAACTTTTTGTTGGGTTCAGCCAAACTGGCCATTTGGAAGACAAGGAAGAATAAGATGTTGGGGGTGGGCTGCTGTGACCCAGTGGAGGTCTTCAAGGGCTTGGTGGCTACCCGGGTGAAAATGTAATATGCATTTTACATATTGGTTGATGACATGGACTGCTTTACGGACACATGGGGGGGTGGGGGAGGTGTTATATCACACTGCAGCTGATGGGAATGTGGTTTTAAATGTATGGGGGGGGTTGTTGGTGGATTGACCACTGAGAATGTGAGTTGTGGCCTGACATTGTAACACGATTGACAAAGATTTAAAGGGATATGCCACTATTTTGAGGATTAATACAGTTAAAATCCTTGGCCAGGGTTTATAAAGGTGGTAAAGTGTCTTATTTTTCATGTAAGCCTTTTTCTTGCTTTAAGACAAGTTAAAAGAGGGAGCATGTCGCTAAGCTAGTGAAAGTCAATTGGATCCGTGTCTCTGCCTCAGTTAGTTGCTGTTTGGACAAAATGAGCCAGAGGTGCCTTCTTAAATGCTATATTATTGACAATGAATAAATATATTAAAAAAAAGAACTCAAATGAGCTCAACGGCTCTTTGAAAGGAACGAGCCAGTATGATCCGGATCCCATCAAAGAGCCATAAATCCCATTTCTATCTCCGACTCTCCCTCCAGCAACCACACCACAACCACAACCACTTCCCCTGCGCCCCACACCTCATCATCCTCCTCATATCTTCTGCTACACAGTAAAATAGAGGGTGTTACAATTCAAGTAAATACAATTAAACTTACAGTATAGCATACCAGAATGACAATGACCAGTGCACGGTGCACGGTCATAGTGGTGTAGTACTATGGTTGTTACATTTTATCAGTGTCTATTACAACGTCCCAGTGGCGGGACGGTGTCTGGTAAGGGACTAAGAGTTAAAATAACACTGGTATTTTTTACTGTGTACTAAGATGTAAAGGGTCAGTAGGTGCACAGAACAGTACAGCCCACTATCATATCCACATCACATGGGGGAGACGCAACTGGTTACCTATAAAAGGTAGGGGTTCAGAGGTCACGGGGGACTTCCGGAGCGAGACCTCAGGAGAGGTGGCTCTCGCGTGCTAGCCGGGCCTGCTAGGCCGTGAGCAGGCAATTGGAGAAAACACCTGCCGAGAGGTTTGTTAAGGAATGATCGGATATTTAGAGACTGTCTCATACAACGTGTGGAAGATATGAAGACTTTTGGATTTTAAGAACTATATGTGGGGTTTTCCTCAAAAACCCTGAACACTGAAGAGGAGCGCATGAGAAGAAGCGCTGGGCTTGCATTGGTCGCCTACCGAGGGCCTGGAGATTGTGGTGGCCCAGCTGTCGCGTGAACGCTTGGACCCGAAGTAAACGCTGTGTTCTCTCCCTACAGACATGCATACATTTAGATCGTACACTCATACTGACACGTTATTGCACACATAAAAGTTAGGAGTTAGTCAGGGGCAACTAACTACCTTACACCACTCTTCACTCCTCCACTTCTTTCCTATCGTTTTGCCCTTCCTGTCTCCCCTGCAGGAGCACCCTGGGATTTAAAACAAAACAAAAAACTGGGTCGGCCATTTTCAGCAGAGATTAGTCCACCAGGCACCCAGAGAGACAATGAAGCATATGACAATATTAAAGTAATCTACGTAATACGAGCTACTGTTTGACTGCAACAGCCAAAATGCATCTTGGAGAGGTCTCTGTAGCGGCATGTGAACTGATACCATTGCGGGGGAGGCCAGGCCAAAAAAATCACAGTTCCCCCGGGCAAATGCCCTGTATATATGGCCAATCCAGCCATGCTTCACCGTCAGAGTTGCCAGATGAGACTCATGAATTCCTGCCCAAAAATGATCAAAGCCCACCCAGAGGCACTAAATACCGCACTATTTTAAGTGAATCTATTGATTTCTATGGGCACAAATTTGCAGAAAAATCGGCCCAAATTTCTTTTTTTTACCCATTTTTACCCGCAGATGGCCAACCCAAGCAGTCCCATTGGAAGGGAAACCGTCCAATCAGGCAACCCTGTCCCCTGTAATGACTTCTCATTGGCCCCTATGATATCCTTCTTCCTCTTTTTCCTCCTCCAGTCCCAATCCCACAATTCCTGCAGTGCACAGTGGTGAGGCATAAAGACCAGAAAGCCCGCTCGCTGAGATGAAGATTAGCCCACAGACCTCTAGGAGATTGAGAAGAGAGAGGATTTCATGAGAAAATAGAAAATAGGATTTATGAAAAATTAAAAAAAAAAAAACTTGACAAGAAGGGGAGAAAAGGGAAGGAAGGCAGGGAGAGAGAGAGAGAGAGAGAGAGAGAGAGAGAGAGAGAGAGAGAGAGAGAGAGAGAGAGAGAGAAAGAGGGGGAAAGAGAGGTTAGTAGAGCAGAGGCAATCATTCTGTCAGTTTCAAAGTTTGACAGACGTGATGGCATCTTCCTCACGTAACCAACTTATGATGATGATTTATTAATAATTACAGTCATAACTCTCTTTTCTCTAAAGGCCCTACATAAGACTAATTTATTATTATTTTTATTACTATAATTTCTGCCATAATTCTTTTCTTGAAAGGCGTTGGATATAACCAATTACTATTTGCTTCATACAAATTGAGGTCATTGGCAATGACAGTCAAACCAGTGGCAGGCATAACTCTTTTCTCTTAAGGCACTATATAAAAATGAATTTATTGCCATTATTATGTAAGGGATAACGGCCAACAAGATGAACGGTTCAATGAAGTTAATGGCAAGGCGGAGGCTTAGAACTCGTACTTGGCGAGGGCTACGCACAAGACATTAACTTCATCGAACCGGTTGACCTTGAAGGCCATTATCCCACTTATCTACATTTAGGGTAGACTATTTAAAAAAAAGTAAAAAAATTGGACGTTTCTAACTTAGACACATGTACAGTCTTCGTTTACATTACTGATGGTGTGATCATTTAATTTTCAGAAAAGCATGTGAGTAATTCCTAAAACATTATCCCTTAGATACTGTCAGCATTCCAAACGAAGATTCTGGGTCCGTCCAAGTTCAGATCTTGGGTGTGTTTCTCGAAACTGTAGTTGTTAGCCAGCTAGCAACTTGGGTAGTTGCCAATGAGAAATTGCATTGGGAACAACAAAGTAGGAAACACAGTTAGCAACTATGGTTTCGAGAAACACACCACTGATCTAATTTTACAGTTACTTTGTTTCTGGGATTTTTCCCCACTACTGCACGTTAGAAGGAGAGCCCCTGGACATGCGACTCGCATCCCCGCAGCTCCAAAGACCAAATGTAAACGGCGCCCACTGGTGTCACATTTCATTCAACATTTAGTTTTTGCACACTCGTACTGCCACACTATTTCATTCATGTATGTTAGGATTCAGATGGGGGGGGGGGGTGTCTTTAAAGCCAGGCTCAAACTACAGGACTCCCAATTTTGTGTTCGATTTTGAACTCGGTTTGCGCCGCACAATAGAGAAGAATTGCAACTGTCAATCTTATCCCTGATTATAAACACAGAGACAATGCCCAGCATTCTATTTCGAGTTGTTAATATGATATCTATGATTTGAGATTGAAATTCTATCTTAGAACGTCGAACACGACGAGGAATTCTTGCCCGACAATCGCTTGTGATGGTCCTGGGGGGTAACATTCCACCAATTGTCGTAAGGGGGGTTTTCAGCCGAGAATCGGACCAATTATCTTGTAGTATGAGCCTTGCTTAACTTCCTAATATTTCCTTTCTTGTCTTCACTGTCTTATCTAACGAAGGCATAGCCCAAAATCAGGGAAGCCAACTGGGGCGACAAAGGGTTAAGTTATCCCGGGCCCAGAGGGCCTTGAAATAATATTTGTGAGTGTCTTGCTGTTGACTGTATATTTCAGTTTTATTGTTCATTGGGCCAGAGGCGGACCCCAAACATTTGTAAAAAAAAATCAAGTGAGTCCCAAATTGGAAAAGGTTGGGAACCCCTTGGTCTAGAGCAGTGTTTCTCAAACATTTTAAGACCGAGGACCACTTTGTCCCCCCAAAAATGATCAGGGACCACCTGTCAACTGAATTGGCAGTTGATGGGTGCTAATTTGACACTGCTAATTTTGATGCAGATCACTTACTTTTTATTCACATTATAAGCCTGTCTTATTGAGTTGAAAACATGAAAATGTTACAAATGTAGCCTACTGCTTTATTATCTTGGAAAAGTAGAAATCCCCTCGCGGACCACCTGAGCTACATCGCGGACCACTAGTGGTCCCCGGACCACACTTTGAGAATCACTGGTCTAGAGAGCGAACACAGAGCCACAGGCACTACTGTACGTCTGCCCAGTGCTCGACAGGAATTATGACCGCCAGCAATTACAGACTCATACTGAAGATTTATTAATTATTACTGGCATAACTCTCTTTTCTTGAAAGGCGCTATATAAAAGCTAAAGTTATTATTTATTATTAATACTGACATTAATAGGTACTGGCATGACTATTCACTTCAGATAAGACCAGTGGTTTTAAAGGTTTCACCAGTGGCACATCCACAGTATTATTTTGGGCTATATATGTCTGGTTTATTATGATTTATTTGATAATTATAAAGATCGCCTTTGGGCAGTGAGTGAAATGCTGAACACACCAGGGATACAGACGAACACACACACGCACCTGCACACACACACACACACACACACACACACTGGGTTGACTATGAACTACTGATAATAAACTTATAAAATTGGTTGTAGGTTGAGCATTTGCCTCTGCTGAAGATGTCAAAGATGTATTTATTGTTATTGGCATAACTCTCTTTTCTTGAAAGGTGCAATACGAAACCAAGTTATTATTTATAATAATTAATACTGACATACTCTCTTCAGATAAGGCCACTGGCTATAGAGGTCACATCAATGGCACATGCACAGTATTATTTTAAGCTATACATGTCTAGTTTATTATGATTTATATGATCATTTTAAAGATTTCTCTTGGATAATGAGTGAAATGCAGTACACACCAGGGATCCACACAAATTCACATGACTACACACACACACAAGCCCACATGATGCATTTATACAGTATTATTTTGGGATGTGTAAGATTATTATGATTAATATGATGATTTTTTTTAAATTTGGAGACGCTGTGGAAGAACGGGGGTTCAAACACACATGTCACACACACACGTGCATGGGCACACACACACACACACACACACACACACACACACACACACACACACACACACACACACACACACACACACACACACACACACACACACCAAAAAGCAAATCCAGAACAGTACAAGGTCTAAAGTGAATTTCTGATGATATAGTGATGAAGTACTGTTGGTTGATCATTTGCCTTGCCTGAAGAGCAACCATGCCCGTAATAGTCAAAATAAACATTCCCTTCTTCAGCCTGTCTTTGGCATATTGAGGTCAACATACGCCGGCGTCCTACGCATGACATAACAGTGTCGTAAAAGTGCCATAACAAAGTCATACATTTGTCATGAACACTATGTCCATGTCATAAACCTTTTATGACTTTGTCACTAAGTGATATTCCGTTTCAGTAAAGACAGCCCTAACAATGTCCCACCCTTACCTCTCCCTACACCTCCATGCCTGGCTGAAGTGCTCTTGAGCAGGGCACCTAATCCCAGATTGCTACAGGGACTGTAACCAATGCCCTGTGTGTGTGTGTGCATGCGCGCATGTGTGAGTGTCTTCATCAGTCTGAAAAAAAAGAGCACAAAAGTCATGAATACAGTAAACAAAGTCGAACTTGGCATGCAAGACCAACCTTGCGGGCAAGGCCTGCAAAAAAAAACAACCCGGTGTCCGACTGACCTACCAAGCGACTGATGCACAAACCGACATAGACAAGCACAGATAGAGACGAGATGATGCTAAAGCATTTGCCCCTTTTCCCTCCAAAACGAAAAATGCCCTTTTTAAAAGTTATTTTTTTGTTGTTTTATTCCACAATGTATTGTGGTCTTTGTTAACATAATCATCTAGAAAGGCTTGACGATGAAAAGTGTGTGATAATAACGCCTCAATATACAGTGATCCATGTAGCCTGGTAAGGTACAGCTAGAAGTTCAAGAAGGTAGAGAATGTGCGCACATAAGTGGTACAGGTGCCGGACAAAACAAAGTAACTGAAGTAAATGATAGAAGTCTGCAACACTGGACTCGAAAAAGGACGAAAGGTCCGAAACGTCGTGCAAATAAATCACTGGGAGCATTAACAGTGTTGCGGACTTCTATCATTTACTATAGCTAGAAGAAACCCACATGCCCCCCCAGCACCTTCCCCCAAAATGTCTGTGCACGGCACGCCACTGGACATGGCCATGTGTGGAGTGGCTGCTGCGGAAGAAAGGTGTGAAGAAACATGCAGGGTTGCCAGATGAGGCTGATGATTTCCAGCCCAAAAAATGCTCAAAACCCGCCTAGAAGCACAAAATCCTGCCCAATTCTTTTGATTTCTATGGCAAAAATTGGGCAGTTTTTTCTGCCATCTTAAGCAGCCATATTGGCTGGGAAACAGCCCAATCTGGCAACACTGAAAACATGCCCATGACGTATATTATATACGCAAGCCTACATTTGGATACTAGAAAAGAGGTGAGCTGATAAATCACTGTCTTTTTTCACTCCACTGCCAGTGTCTGTGCCACTTAAGTATGCACTGATTTACTGGAAGTGTAATGTGGACACGCACGCATGTGCATACGCACACATGCACACGTACAAGCGTGCGCACACACACACACACAAACACACGCACACACACACACACACACACACACACACACACACACACACACACACACACACACACACACACACACACACACACACACACACACACACACACACACACACACACACACACACGCACTCTTCTAGATTTACTATGCATACTAGCAGGCCCGTCGACAGGGGGAGACAAAGGGGTACGTTGTCCCGGGCCCAGGGTGATAGGGGGCCCAAAATTGGGTCCGCATTACATTGTATTTATTGGGTAGGGGGCCCTTTCAGATGACTATGTCCTGGGCCCAGCGAAAGCTGTCAGCGGCCCTGCATACTAGACAGTCTGCAATTTGTCTTGACTTTACTGTATTGGATATATTTGCTTCTATCAAAACCATTGATGCACACACAAACCATTGATACACACACAAACAGAGGGGCTGGGTAATCACACACACACACATACACTCACACAAACACACGCACGCACGCGCACACGCGCACACACACACACACACACACACACACACACACACACACACACACACACACACACACACACAGATGCATGTCCACAATGAGATTGTGCGTCACAATTTTGAAAAAACACATGGAAACAAGTGTGCCCACACACACGGACGCGCGCACATGCACACACACACACACACACACACACACACACACACACACACACACACACAACACACACACACACACACACACACACACACACACACACACACACACACACACACACACACACACACACACACACACACACACACACAGCACCAACTTTTCAGCCCTTGGGCCAAACATTTTGGGCCTTTTAAAGGAGGCGATAAAAGAAAGCCCCTAGGATTCATTTAGAAGTCACGGAATGGAACACTCCCTCAGAGTTCTGAGGTCTGACATTTAGTCTCTATGCAAATTCAGGATTTCTCACCCAGAAGGAAAATGTTTCAAATGTTTCTGTATCACGAAACACATGCAGAGAGAGATAGAGAGAGAGAGAGAGAGAGAGAGAGAGAGAGAGAGAGAGAGAGAGAGAGAGAGAGAGAGAGAGAGAGAGATATGGAAAAAGACAAAAGGAAGCAAAAGACAGGGTCAAGTTTGTAGGGGTACCAAACATATGTTCACACGCATGCACATTCACATACACAGACATATTATATGCACATGTGCACATACACACAAACAAAGGGGTACTGGTGGAGTTGAGGTGTGTGTGTGTGTGTGTGGGGGGGGGGGCAGAATTAGGGCCACGTTACATTTTAACCCTATCGCGCCGGATGCATCATATATGTCTCATCAAATTCAAAGCCCTCTCCACGCTGACACAAAAAAAAATCGATCTGAAAAACATCCTGCGTGTCATTTCCAAACGTCCTGCAGTACGCGGAAACCGCCACAAGAGAGCAGCGGTCGACAACAAGTTGACCACAGCTCGGCGAAAAACAGGAAAATGGGGTAGAAGCGGTTTCCCTGACCGACGCTGAGATTTCGTCAAATTGCATAAGGTTTGTGTACAAATTTCCGAAATATAACTCTACATCCTTTAATTTGAACACTTGCTTTGTGCAATTAAGCAAGGAAGAGTTTATATTTTTACACCGTGTTGCAGAGAGATCGTGCTAAAACTGATGAGACATATAAGCACCATCCGGCGGTGGCAGGAAGTCAGCCATCAATGCATTTACTCCACTTACAAAGCATACCACGACGATCGTTTAACAAAACACACAAGTTGTTTTACTTCAAGACAAAGATATTGCCTTAAGAAACACGTTTTACTTGCAATTTTGAAAATGTAATGCAAAATGTTGAAATTATGATCTCGTAAAAAATGCATTGAAGTGAATGGAGAAATGGTCCAATTGTAGTAATGGACCCATATATTCAAATTACACATCAAAAATGAATAATGATCTATATTACACTCATAAATAGGTTGTTGAGCATTCGATCAGCTATGTTTTTACATAGATTTAAAAAAATTACCTAACCAGGCTGTGGGAAATGTAAAATATGGTCCTGCTAAAACAAGGATAGGCTTAAAAAATGGCAGGATCTCACTAAATATTTAAAGATAATCCTCAAATTAAATTGTCTGACAACTTTTTTAAATAAATAAAAAAGTTGTAAATGCATTAAAAGTCATTTTTCAATGGTTATGAAATTGGAATTTTCATTCATTAAAAGCCTGATGCATCATATATGATGCATTAAATATCTCAGTGACCTTAACAAAATTTTGAATTTTTTTTTTTACATTTCTTATAAGGGACTAATATTGAAGCAAATTCCAAAAAATTAGAATTTTCTCTCATTGCTTTCATGGTTCAGGTTTCACAGGGTTAAGTATTGGGCTGGTGGGCCC
>NC_085857.1:27887657-27900157 GCF_034702125.1 Engraulis encrasicolus
GCCTGTTATCGGTGGGAATACTTTTGCTCTGCGCTCCAGCGCCAAGACTGACAAATCCCGGATTGTTCTGCCCTTCAGCTTCGCCTGGCCGGTGAGTAGAATGTTGGCTTGCTGCAGTTGGCTTGGCTCTTCCTCGTGCGTTTACGTCTGCAACAAAAAAAATGTGTCAGTGTGTGTGTGTGTGTGTGTGTGTGTGTGTGTGTGTGTGTGTGTGTGTGTCATATATTCCCATTCTTAAGATTTTAAAACAGAAGGCAAATAACTGTTAGCCAGTTTGTTTAAAAAGAAGTTCAATCTTAATGATGCACATCTTAATTTGATTAATGGTTAGTGATTGTCAATAGGCCTAGCTGGAAACCAAGGACTTCAAAACATTATTGATTACTGTTCGCATGAGGTGATAGGAGCTATCTAAAAAAAACCTACAGGACAGTTAGGCCTATAGGGTCTACAAAGTTGACATTTCATTGCGCACCGTGTAGCCTTTTTGTGTTCTCCCTTCCTTGTCCTTAACCTCCTGCGAGTTTTGACCAGCTTACATTTATGAAAACTTGTTTGGTTTATCCTCACTATCTGCTTTAAGCTTACATACAAGTCTACAGCTAGGCCTACTGAAGAAAATATATCCGAGAAAATGTTGGCAATAAAGCTGTTGACAGACATTGTCAGGGTGTTCATGGTAAAGTTGTTAAAGTGTTGTAAACAAATTCCCCGAAAGTGTGACGCTTTTGCATTGCGTACTGTACTTTTGGGTAGGCCTTGTGTGAGGTATTGTAGCACCATTATGTAAAATGTGGACGTAAAATGGACCTTTGGTACTGTGTCAACACTAACGACAGCGCGCAGTCCTGCCGTGGTGGTGGCGACAGACTGTTAAAACCCTTGCATGCAGCCACGCGCATTCCTATATGTTGACGTTTTGATCGCGAGCTAATCACTCATGTCCATTGCGTGCTCCCGATGTTACCGAACACACTGGTCTTGTCTACACGCTCTCCCGGTGGTTTTGGGACTGTGAACAGCAGAGACCAAACTCATCTCTGATTCAATTGACCTCCTTAAAGACCAGACGCTATCCAAGGGACTTTTTGAACACACACACACACACACACACACACACACACACACACACACACACACACACACACACACACACACACACACACACACACACACACACACACACACACACACCGGCTCGCTTTAATTGAGGTAATTAAGGCAACGCAAGAGGCATTAGCTTCTGCTTGTTTGCCCCCCCTGTGCATCTTTATTTGTAAACGACTCCAGTGCGCGTGGCGTGGGAGCAGAATCCAAATACCAACACTCTCAACTTCACATGGGGGCAAAAGTTCCAGCACACGGCGTTCTTGCATTGCATGACTCTAAACCCCGACCCGACCCCAAGGTTGTTTTTGCGGCTTTTCTTTTTACCCTCATCCGCGTAGGTACGCCTATGGCATGGGACTGAATGAGCCGATTGTTCGTCGCGCATTTTGTTTACTTTCGCAACTCCGAAAAGGATTAGTCGGTTCAGAATTGGTCACTCACGGCAGCCGCAGCCTGCCTCAGATATGCCCCTTGTTAAGAGGCGGTTGCCGGGGATTTTTGACTTCCAGGCACGCCGTTACGCACCGCTACCCCTCGTCCCCGTCGGCATCTCTCTCTCTCTCTCTCTCTCTCTCTCTCTCTCTCACTCACTCACTCACTCACTCACTCACACACACACACACACACACACACACACACACACACACACACACACACACACACACACACACACACACGCTCTACACCTTGCTCGGGGGATGGTTTTATGCCGAAGGGGATGGGGGCAACACCGCCATCACGCACACCCCTCTCTCCACGGGGCATCGTACTGTCTTTCATTCTGGACACAAAAAAACGATGAAGGAATTTAATAACGCTTTGACACCTCGCATGCTTTCCTTTTGGTGCTGGCTTTACCTAGCAATTTTGGTTTCGCGCCCCCTTCATAGCGTGCATAGTGCTAAGCCAACGGTCAGCAAAACGCACAATAGAATTTCACCCCACAGCTTTAAGAAGGAGGTCCCGAGTGAAAGTTAGTAGTTGGATTGGATCAGTCGACACCAACCAACGGAACTCACAATAGGCACACACTTTGGCCTGTCAGCTCACCTCACGCTGTTGTGTGTATGTGTGTGTTTTCTGGTCATTTATGGACGATTTGCTGACCAAATTTGCTGCCTCAGCCTGGGGGCTGCATTTTTGGAGGGAACAATAGTGAAGAGAGCAGAGGGAGAGAAAGAAGGAGGGAGGAGGAGGTCGGGAAAGAAGAGGAGGGGGAGAAGGGAGGAGGGGGGGGGGGCGCTTGCTGACTGGTCATAAAGCCTGTGGGGTGAAGGGAAGGGAAAAGGGATGTTTGAAAGGGTTGCTAGGCAACAGGCCTCCCACTGTGGGTGCACTGTGTGTGTGTGTGTGTGTGTGTGTGTGTGTGTGTGTGTGTGTGTGTGTGTGTGTGTGTGTGTGTGTGTGTGTGTGTGTGTGTGTGTGTGTGTGTGTGCGTGTGTGTGTGTAGGGGCGGCATGGATGATTCAGGAGGGGTGTCCCTCTTCTTTCTTCTCTCGTTTCCTCCGATTTCCCCCGTAACCTATTTCTCTTCTGTGGTAAAAATGTATAAACCACGAGCCTATAGAATGACCGTTAAAGGCTGTGCATATAAGCCTACAGTTGCCTGTGTTTGTATTTGTTGATAGAAGTGGTGAAATTAAAAGAAGAGGTCAATTTACAATGTATGTAAGTACAATACTATCACATGATATTACAAAGCTGTTAGTTATTCCATTGTACCTAATGAGATAGACTGTTACAAATTTGATCCAACCAGCACAATTAGCTAGTACACAGGGCTACTGGTTACTCAAATAAGGTACCTGTGTTGGAAGGAAACTGTGTTTCTTTTTTAAACTTTTACTTTTACTTTTGACATCTCTGATGTTTGTATGTGCTGGACACTGAGATCCTACGTTGACTTTATTGGGATATTTCATAAGGATTTTGCCTGAGCTACTCTAACGGAGACCAACTAGCAGAGTGCGGTGTGGAACGTTAGTAAAGCTCCCTCCCAAAGCCTCATACAGTATCAGTTGCGTTGGGCTAACAGACTGGTCCTTTAGTCCAGGAGTATTGTGCTGTGACTCCCATCCCCGAACCCATGCGTTGACTAGGAGGTGGTGAGTTCGCGGCCCCGAGGGGGACGGACTGCGCGGGAACACCTCGGTTACACTACCCTCCCATTTCTCTGCGGTTTTACACTTTCTCTGTATTTGTTATTGCTCTCTCTCTCGCTCCCCCCCTCTCTCTCTCTCTTTGATGTCTTTTTCTGTCACCTATATCTTCACATGGCGATTCAGTATCTTAAATTATATTGCAGAAATGAGCGTCTTCACTTTTGGCAGTGGGCAGCTTTGCGGTCACTTGTCATTCCCTCCTCTTTACAGTAACCCCATGTAAGAAAGAGGAACCAGGGCATTAGTCCATTGGCCTGGCTACTATCTACGGTCCTAAGGGATGGTAGAGGATTGTGGTGTGTGGGTGTGTGTCCCTGTCACACGCACAGAGAGAGAGAGAGAGACAGAGAGAGAGAGAGAGAGAGAGAGAGAGAGAGAGATGGAATATGTATGCTATGCTTTGGCAACACTGTGCTTAAACACAGTGAATTTAAATTTTAGAGAGAGAGAGAGAGAGAGAGAGAGAGAGAGAGAGAGAGAGAGAGAGAGAATGTATATTCTACAATATTCTAAAAGATGAATTTTGCGCATCTGTGTGTATATGCATGCATGCAGCTGTGTCTGTGCCTGTATCTGTGTCTGCGTTTGTGTGAATTGCTGTACATGTGCCCAGGAGCAGCATGTGTGGCTTGTGTGGTCACATCACTGTGATGTAGAGCAGTGTTTCTCAAACTTTTCCTGCCATTCCCCCCTTCAGAGGAAGGGTATCTGTCTGCCCCCCCCCCCCCCCTCAAGCAAAATGGTTACGAGTAAAGTTCATCAAAGCCTAATATATAGCCTACCTATGATGTTCTCTAAATATTAGTGAATAAATTAATGAATATATTGTGAATTTAAAGTGAATGTGTTGACTTAATGGCAAAGCAGAATGACTTCATGCGCCCCCCACCTCCAATACCCCCGCGCCCCCCTAGGGGGGCTCTCGCCCCACTTTGAGAAACACTGATGTAGAGAACCTGATGATGAACAGATCTCTTATATACCTCCATATTTAAATCATCTCTGGTTCTTGTCTCTTCATTCCGTCGACATTTGGCTTGCTTTGTGATGACATTGTAATTGCTCTATGAAAAAAGATACTCATGTGTCAAGCCACTATCTAGGTGTGTGTGTGTGTGTGTGTGTGTGTGTGTGTGTGTGTGTGTGTGTGTGTGTGTGTGTGCGCGCGCGCCAATGGGCTTGTCTCACACATTTAATCCCTTTAAACTTTTGTGCCACTGTCCCCATGTAGACCCCTGTCTCTATATGTCTCTCTCTCTCTCTCTCTCCCAAAACAACATATGCCCTATTTGCACGTTGACAGGGTTGAAACTGTGCCTGCCTGCATATGAGTGCCTGCATTTGTCTGCTATCTGTATGCATCTACTGTGTGTGTGTGTGTGTGTGTGTGTGTGTGTGTGTGTGTGTGTGTGTGTGTGTGTGTGTGTGTGTGTGTGTGTGTGTGTGTGTGTGTGTGTGTGTGTGTGAATGTGTGGAGTACACTGCCTGCGTGCTCGCAGACACTGACACACTGACAACTTATATTAAGGGTGAACAATGGTGCGGGCCGGCAGCCCCTGGGCTCGGGATTAGAGGGGTATGTGTGTGTGTGTGTGTGTGTGTGTGTGTGTGTGTGTGTGTGTGTGTGTGTGTGTGTGTGTGTGTGTGTGTGTGTGTGTGTGTGTGCACGCACGTGTATGTCAATGTATCTGTGTGTGTGTGTGTGTGTGTGTGTGTGTGTGTGTGTGTGTGTGTGTGTGTGTGTGTGTGTGTGTGCACGTGTATGTCAATGTATTCATGTTTGTGTGTGTGTGTCTGAGTGTGTGCGTGTTTGTGAATGTGTGTGTGTGTGTGTGTGTGTGTGTGTGTGTGTGTGTGTGTGTGTGTGTGTGTGTGTGTGTGTGTGTGTGTGTGTGTGTGTGTGTGTGTGCTCAAAATGGGCACTGGTGCGTATTGTGCTGAAGTTGCCATTCTTGCCAAGTCCACAAGCCCCTGTCATAGGGACACTGGGCTAGGCTCACGTAATGTACTGTGTGTGTGTGTGTGTGTGTGTGTGTGTGTGTGTGTGTGTGTGTGTGTGTGTGTGTGTGTGTGTGTGTGTGTGTGTGTGTGTGCGGTATTCTTTGCACGCAAGGGCTTGCCCGGTCAAACCGAGGGCCACCACAGTTCAGTAGAGTGGGGACATGGCATGAGTTCCCTTTCAACCAGCTCGGCCTTTTTTCCCCACCTTTCTTTTTTTCCTTTACTTTCCTTTTCTTTCTCCCATGTCTCTCTCTCTCTCTCTCTCTCTCTCTCTCTCTCTCTCTCTCTCTCTCGCTCTCTCTCTACCTTGCTTTTTATCTTGATCTCTCTTCTCTTCATTTTTTCTTTTTTTCAACCTCTCTGTCTCTGTTCCTCCATCCATATTACTATCATGTCCTTTGTCAGTATCGCTCTCTCTCTCTTAATCCCCTTATGTTTATCACTTTTTCTATCACTCAATGTCTATCTTTATCCCCCAAATTCCACTCTCATTTCTTAAGCTGCGAGGTTGCTGAAGAACTTTAGCCATGGATTCACTTTACTCGCTCTTTACGTGACATTGGCATGTTTGATTTAGCTAATCACATAACGGGTCTGGATTGTCAGCCTGGGACATTAGGAGATATGAACAATCCAATTGGTTTTTGGCGAACCGAAACATAGGTCATTACCATATTAGCTTGAATTTATGTTGAAATTCGCTCAGGTCGCTTCGCTCCCGGCGAATTTTCTTTGGTCGCATTATTCATTTACCCTCCATAGAGAAATAATGACTTCCGTCACTCAGGTAGCGTAGGTCACTCTTGGTGTACATATAGCTTTAGTCTCAAAAAATGTTTCATCCTTCCATACCACTATCAATTCTTTTTTGCTTTCTTCTCTGACTCATGCTGTTGGCTTTGTATATTACAGCCCTTCTTTTTTGCCAATCTTACTGCTGCTCTCCCCCCCCCCCCCCCTCTCTCTTCATCTCTCCGTACTTAGGACTATCACTTGTTTTTTTTTTTTACTTTCTTCTTTTTCTTTCATGATGTTGGTTTTGCGTGTTCCACTGTATTCTGTCTGTTTCTCCATGGCATTTTTTTTATACCACTTGCTCATTCAGTCATTCAGCTTATCGTTCTTTACACATTCAATCCATCTTTCTTCTCATCATCATCTCTGTTCTCATACCTTAATCCCTGTTTTTTTTTTGTCCGTTTTCCTTTTTATGTTGTTCTATCTACCCGTCATCCCATTCTTCTGAAATGGCTTGCAGACTGTCTCAGACATTCCCGGCCCTCTTATCTTGTACTATGTTAAGACCCAAAAAAGAAAGGCCATGAAGAAAAGGAGGGAGAGGTGAAGCCACAGAATGAGAGAGAGAGAGAGAGAGAGAGAGAGAGAGAGAGAGAGAGAGAGAGAGAGAGAGAGAGAGAGAGAGAGAGAGAGAGAGAGAGAGAGAGAAGGAGAGAGTGTGTGTATGTGTCTGTGACGGGGTAAAGAGAGAGAGACAGAGACAAGAAACAGATAGTATTCACTCTATTCGTAGCTCCTCTTACCAAAAGTCAACATATCAACTAAAACGCATGCTCTAAACAGACTCACAGAAGCAGATTTCTCAGTGGAGAATGGTGGAAAGGGTGGAACTTTGACAGCTATACTAGAGATTCTTTAAGTATAGAGATATGCCAACATCATTTCTATGGGCACCTAATGTGACCAGGTTCCGGTCTGCCTTAAGGGCCGTGTCATAATGCTCCTAGCATTGAATAGAACAGTCCTCAGGTCTGCCTAAAGGGGAATTTCCCCCCCCCCAATAATAGAACCCGGAAACAATGGGCCAATGGAACCTCTCTCTCTCTACTCTCTCTAGCTATACTAGTGACAAAGGAATTTTTGGAACTGATTGTACATAGGGTCCAACAATTTGCTGCTCCGCTCCTGATTTCATTACACACACATTACATTTGGCTGGCGCTTTATAACCAAAAGCGACTTACATCACTTATGACTTATATCACTATGGCTAATATCTATCTGGTGTCCAAAATAGGCAGACTTCAGTCTCTCCTTTGCATATAGCCTATGCTATGACCTTATTGTCCACACAATTGTAATGACCAAGTCTTAATCTGTTATTTATGGCTATCTGTAATAGCATAGCAACGCTGTTGTGATGTAGTTGAGTCTTTGCAACAAAGCTGGTGGGCCCATCTGCACAAACAGGCAAGTAATAAGAGAGAAAATGGTGTTTGATCAACGTTGAAGTATTAAACTTGGAAATGTGAAACCCCACCCCCCACCCAACAAAAAAAGATCGAAATGGACATGGATAAAAGTCCGAAGGAGAAGTAGACATTTTGAAAGGGAAAGTGTGTACATGTAGCTTTGGAGTCATAAACATTCCAAGGTTGCAAAAGAGAAAGTGACTAACATTGAAATATACCTCATGCACATCCTTTAATGACAGAAAATGTAGAAGAATGTAGAAGTAGACGTTCGGAAAGGGGACATTGAGCTCATTTGAGGAATTACAGTAGACCTTGTTAAAGGTTACAAGGTTGTGAATGAAAGTGAGAAGCATGGTAAAGTGCACTTCCTAAACAGATTGAAGATACACATCATAGATTAATAAATCAACAGAAGACATGCAGTAGACATTCCAAGCTTGCAAGAGAGGACTTGACTACCCTTGTAATGCGTCTGCTCATTTGAAAGGTGAAAGTGGCTGACTGTAGATATGCAGTAGACCAGTGGTTCCCAAACTGGGGGTCAGGACCCGTAGGGGTGTCGCAGGAGCAATACAAGGGGGTTGAAGAGAGAAGTAGCTTTGCTTAACCCATTGTGTCCTGGAGACATATACGCTGCATTCAGGTTCTTGAGATTTGAGCTGTTTTATTAAAAATGTGGGTAAGCTAGAACTGTATGAACACATTCTAAGGCAAGAATGACTGTAATTCATTTCATTTTTTTATGTTTTTCGGAGGCTGAGATATTAAGGATTTAATAGGCAGAAGACACCCTTTCCCAAAAAGGGCTTCGGACAAAATGGGTTTATAAACAGGAAATTCACAGGTTAACAGTTAACATAATTCTATAAATTGGTTAGTGACTCGGTTCACTTATGGCTAACAAATATAGGACTTCTAACTGTTCTTGTGAATTAAAATGGCGTTTGGAATTATTGGGGATAGGGGGTCGTGAAAATATTCTTAGGTTCGAAATAGGGTCAAAGCAGAAAAAAGTTCTCTCTTTCTCTTTCTTTCCTATCAAGCACATTGAATGACAGTTATGTATGATAATGTGCTATACAAATGTTATTGCTATCGCTATTGCCATACAGTTGAAGGTCAAAGGTTACGAGTGAGAGACGCGTGAAAGTGTTCACTTCCTGTGAAGGGGTTGGCATTCCTACAGTGACTTGGTCAGTCAACTATGCCTGATAAGACCGCAGTGATTTATGTACGTTCGTGTGTGTTTGTGTGCGCGCACACGTGTGTGTGTGTGTGTGTGTGTGTGTGTGTGTGTGTGTGCGTGCGTGCGTGTGTGTGTGTGTGTGTGTGTGTGTGTGTGTGTGTGTGTGTGTGTGTGTGTGTGTGTGTGTGTTTGCGTGTGTAAGTGAGTTGATGTATGGCTTCATGTTCTAAGAGTGGTCTCTTGTCTATGTAGGGGTTTGGTCCTGTCACACTTTTACTGCGTGTGTGTTTGTGTGTGTGTGTGTGTGTGTGTGTGTGTGTGTGTGTGTGTGTGTGTAGGCCTGTCACGATAACAATTTTTGCCAGACGATAACGATAACAAGAAATTATTGCGATAATCGATAATATTGTCTCTCTCGCCATTTTCAAACAATATAATGTGCAATAAAAAACACTGCTATGCAAGGTGCGGCCTCCTTCTTGAAACATTGAATTTAACATTTGGGCCAGCACCCTCAGAGGTTTAAATAATTAAGATTGACGCCTGCTCCAAGAAGAAATGTGTCAAACAATATAATGACGTAAAAATGCAATAAAAATGTGACTACACCCCTTCACATTTTTAAAGCATCACGGCGGGGGATATATATATGTGTTTTTAATTACATCCTCATGGAGCACAATAGGCTCTAAATAGGCTTTTTTGTATTTATTATTAGGGTAAGTTATAGTCTTTCTTTAATATTTTCTGTTATTTATCTTTCTCAAGCACACTGAATGGCTTATAGGCCTATCCATGGTGTGATGTAAAATAACCTACTGGTGGGGTATTGTTAATTCACAAATTATTACTTAGACAGCTTATTTCACCAAAATGCACGTTGTTACTAGCTAATTGTCAGTCAAAACCCAAATCAGCCCTGTTAAAGGCATTTCAACATCACAAAAAGCAAAAGAGCATGAACAGATGCACAAGTTCCAGGTGCAGGCAGCGCTCTCTCTCTCTCCCTCCCCGATACCTTCGACTGGAACAAGTTGCAATTATGCACACTTTAAAGTCCTTTATGAACGCCCATACATTGATTCTTATGACTTATGAGGTGCCATGCCTCTGTTTTCACCTGTAGCCCGCTCAACCGTTCACATTCTCCTGGTGTGACTGATTTAAATCCACAAATCTTATCTTCATTATTTGCTTGCGGACTGCCTACTCATATTGTTAGGTCTAAATAAACAAGAAATATAGCGAAAATCACAAAAAGAACAGACAACGAACGTCGGGGTAGGAGGCGCATTGAAATAACAGGGGAAACTCGGCGAAGTTTAAAATAACAAAATAACAAAATAGCAAGTTTGTCGCGACGGTACCACTATTTCATGTTTGCACAAACACATCTTCGTCGTGGATATTGGGTTGCTGCGCATGTTTCACAATGAACATTTGCCTCCGTGTTGGAGCTGTTCATTCCCCTCTCTGAGGAACGTTGCAGATGCGCTGACTGAGACTGGAAGAATATTGCGCTCCTAGTCTCTAGCGCTGATTCTTTGTCGAGGCTTATAAGCGACGCGCGGGAACACCAGCGTTCTTTTTCAAAGACGCAAGTAGCCAGATCAATGCACCTTTTTTCAACCAGAACTGCATTGAAACTTAAAATTACACCAACATTTAAGCGTCATTGCGCTGCGTTGGCCTATAACGCGCCATCAGTAGTCTTACGGCTACGGTAGAGAAAGGGAGAGAGGGAAAACAAAACATCACGCAAATAACTTATCGTTACTTATCGGGGCCAGAAAAGTGATCGTTCTTGTAAAAAGTTATCGTCCGATTTATTGACTTATCGGATATCGTGACAGGCTTATGTGTGTGTGTGTGTGTGTGTGTGTGTGTGTGTGTGTGTGTGATTGTGTGTGTATTTTAGAGGACCCTGGCTTGTTTCAGGACAGGCCCTCTCCCCTCTCTAAGCCCAGACAGTACAGCATGCTGACAATAGGTGAAAAGATGGAAATAAAGACCCAGTTAAGACGTCGTGGCCCCTATTATGAACTGGCTGTGACCTGAATGGCAAGGACCAAGCAAGCCGGGCATTTGGCCCAAGGCCTTCCTGTGTAGGTGGTGGGGGTCCTATTATGACCTTGGCAGGCAGTGTTGCCAGATTGGGCTGTTTCCCGCCCAATTGGGCTGCTTAGGATGGCCTTGTGCGGGTAAAAATGGCATTTAGCAGAACAACCTGCCCAATTTTTGCCATAGAAATCAATAGAATTGGGCAGGATTTTGTGCTTCTAGGCGGGTTTTGAGCATTTTTTTGGGCTGGAAATCATCAGACTCATCTGGCAACCCTGTTGGCAGATCATATGGGCGGGACCTTATCAGTGATTTACTCTTGGGCCCTGTCTGAGTGCAAATGTTCCACCATTCGAGACATGACACATTCGGTTGCCATATTCCTAGATGTTGCAGTGCATTAGAGGTTGTTTACCTTAGTTGACTGGTGTGTTCTTTCTGTGACATTCTGTGTGTTTTTTTGTGTTGAAGTTTAACTGTGGAGTTTTGAAAAAGGCCCACGGTTACTCATCTTCTGTTGTGAAATGAATGAGGAACCTACTTAGGGTGTCTGTTCTTCGAAGCAACACAGATTAGTTTCCTAAGTAGTAATGTTAAAGGTGTTTTTCGTGAATGTTTTCTGTGGTTGATCAGCTCCTAACAGGTCTTGGCACTGAAGAAGGCTTAGGCCGAAACGTTTGTCTGTCATTCTAACCCACTAAAATAAAATAAAGGAATCACAACCGACTTTTGTACAAAATGTAAGTGTTGCTGCAACCATTGTATTTCCAAGATAATTTCAACACGAAAAAAATGTGAACAGGACACAAGTTCACTCTGCACTCCTCCTACACAATGTACCAGAACTGAACTTTGGAATGTGAGCATGTGATTCTGTAGTTTGAATGAGATCCGTAAAGGTTTCCTCTTCCAACCTGTCAGGAGAATCAAAGAAAGAAGGAAACATGTTTAAGTGTTGCTTGAATAGTGTTGACAGGACGGAGAGCTGTACAAATTTGACATACTGTATCTAGCTGAGTCATCTCAATCTCTCACTTCTCCCCAGCTTTTCTTCTTTCATCATCTGCCATCTCTCTTTTCTTCGTTGTGGTCTTTCCTGAAATGTGCGCTACATCTGTCCTCTCTTTCCTCCTGGACTCTTTTCATTGGCTTTCTTCATGGAGTCCTTTCATGCAACTTATTTATAGTCTCTTGCCCGTCCGTTTGTTTTTTGTAGTTTTTTGGGGGGTCTTTTTTAGGTCTCTGCATCTACTATATTTGGGTTGTCGTTATTACATTACATTACCTGACATGACACTTAGCTGACGCTTTTATCCAAAGCGGCTTACGGTTATTTACAGGGTATTGGTTACGGTCCCCGGAGCAGTATGGTTTTAGGTGCTTTGCTCAAGGGCACCTCAGTCATGTAGTGCTGTAGAGAGTGGAGAGAATCGATAATTGATTCATTGACGATTACTCCTTGAAACATCCTTGCCCCCCTTTTCTCATACTACACTTTAACTTCTCTCTCTCATTTTGTTGTCATACAGTATTTACAATCCTGTGTTTGTCTACACTGCATGTTGTTTAAGCAATATGACACGAGTGGGAGTGAGGTTGTTCTGGGACACCCTCACGGGTGTGATTCACCGCAGACACGAAGCCGCAGGCTGAGTGCCGTAGGTAATTACACCCGTGAGGGTGTCCCAGAACAACCTCACGACCACAAGTGTTATATTGCTTTTATACAATAGTTCCTTTGCTAACACAATTAGTTCATTGAAAGAA
>NC_085857.1:27905157-27915157 GCF_034702125.1 Engraulis encrasicolus
CAGAACAGCGTAGAGAGGAGGGGGGGAGACAGACAGACAGATTGAGAGAGAGAGGAGGAGGGAGGAGGGGGGCGGCAGACAAACAGATAGACGGTGACAACGACAGTCAGACACAGAGACAGTGCGAGGAGAGAGTGAGACAATATGTCTGTAGCTTGGTCCATGTAATTCAGACCCCTGCCGTAGCCCCTTAATGTGCGCCGTACCTCCTGTGGCACGCTGTAATAGACATTGAAAGTTAACTACTATAGTACTACACTACTATGACAGTGCACGGGGCCTTTAGTAATAGATTACGACTTGGTCATTGCCATTCTGGTAACAGCTAATTTATTAAGCCATGTCTTAAGGGGTTAAGCAATACTGTCCCGTTTTTGGAAATAAGCTATTGAACTATTAAACTATTGAAATGGCGTCTCTTCGGTAGTTGAAGAGTGCCATAACATTAACAACACATGTCATTGCGCAGCCGTTGCCAGACTGTAGATTTGCTATGATGTTGATTGTTACACCAGTTCCAGAATACAGCACAGTAAATGTTGCAGTGTTAATTCAACACTTAGAGAGTTCATTTAAGTCCAAATGTTATCAAATCAACTCTCAAAGTGTTAAATGAGCACTGCAGAATTTACTGTGAGGTTTTGGTCAAATCAGCCTCTGACACCTCTTCGGAGAGATGGAAAATGAGCTTATTTCTACAAAGTGGGACAGCGTTGCTTTAAAATCAGGAGTTTGCAGAAGTTTTCGAATCCCACCCTTACCTCTCCCTACCCCTACACCCATAGGCGGCGCTACAGCAAGACTCTTGGGGAAAAAAAAAAAAAAAAAAAAAGGGGGGGGGGGGCGTCATCGGAGAAACTGTTGTGGTAGGAGGGTCCCGGGGCACTGAATCAGTTGCCACGCGAGGCCCTAACCGCGGCTTTTGATATATTATCTGCATGACATTATATGATGTTGAAACAAAATGATGAACAAATAAAACGGAACATTTCCATGCGCAACTACGGGTCTTCATGCTCGTGCACCAATGGAACTCTCAAAGCGACAGGCGCGCACACACACACACACTGGAGGCAGGAGAGGAAGACGGCTAGTTGCCAGCAGCCAGACCATGGGCTATTACAGTGCCCTCCATTATTATTGGCACCCCTGGTTAAGATGTGTTTTTTAGCTTCCAATTATTATTATTTTTTTCTAAATAATATGGGACCTTAATGGAAAAAAAGAGAAAAATCCAACCTTCAATACAAGTGCATTTATTCAGTGGGGAAAAAATCCCACATAAAGAAATAATTATTTGACATCAAATAATGTGTATCACAATTATTAGCACCCCTGTTGTTAATATTTTGTACAACCCCCTTTTGCCAACAAAACAGCACATAATCTTCTCCTATAATGTTTCACAAGATGGGAAAAGACAGAAAGAGGGATCTTCAGCCATTCCTCTTTGCAGAATCTCTCTAAATCATCCAGAGACCTGGGTCCTCTCCTCTGTACTCTCCTCTTCAGCTCACCCCACAGGTTCTCAATGGGGTTGAGGTCTGGGGACTGAGATGGCCATGGGAGGAGCTTGATATTGTGTCTGGTGAACCATTTCTGTGTAGATTTGGCCATATGTTTAGGGTCATTGTCCTGCTGAAAGACCCAGTGACGACCCATCTTCAGCTTTCGGGCAGAGGGCAACAGATTTTGATTTAAAATGTCCTGGTATTTCAAAGCATTCATGATGCCATGCACCCTAACAAGGTTCCCAGGGCCTTTGGAAGCGAAACAGCCCCACAGCATCACTGACCCACCCCCATACTTCACAGTGGGTATGAGGTGCTTTTCAGCATACGCATCTTTCGTGGCACGCCAGACCCACTTAGAGTGTTTGTTGCCAAAAAGCTCAATCTTGGTCTCATCTGACCAAAGCACACGGTCCCAGTTGAAGCCCCAATACCGCTTGGCGAACTCCAGACGTTTGCGTTTATGATTGTGGGTGAGGAAAGGTTTTCTCCGTGCATGCCTCCCAAACAGCTTGTTGGCGTGTAGACAGCGCCTGATGGTTGATTTGGACACTTTGTGACCCCAGGATGCTACCATTTGTTGTAATTCTGTAACAGTGAGCTTTGGAGATCTTTTGATTTCTCTTACCATCCTCCTCACTGTGCGTGGTGGCAAAATAAACTTGGGTCCTCGTCCAGGCTTGTTTACCACTGTTCCAGTTGTTTTGAACTTCGTAATTATTCCTCTCACAGTGGATATGGGCAGCTGCAGTTGAGTGGCAATCTTCTTGTAGCCTCTGCCTGACCTGTGAAGGTCGACGCACATCTGCCTTACTTGTATGCTGTGTTCCTTTGTCTTTCCCATGTTTAAGAGTGGATAAGAGAAATGGCCTCGGTGTCACGTCATATTTATACCCCAGGGAAACAGGAAGTGATGAATTACTAATTAAATGTTCCTACATACTCTGGTAAACTTTGTAAACTACTGTAGAAATGACAGAAATGCTTCAATTATATTTATTTCCTGGGAATTGTTAAGGGTGCCAATAATTGTGGAACAGGTGATTTAATGAAAAAGAATTATTTTTTAGTCAGGGATTTTTTTTTATTTTCCTACAATTCGTTTGAGTTGAAGGCTACATTTTCCTACATTTTTCAGTGTGACAGTATTCTTCTGCAATAAACACTGAATTTATTTTAAGGCTTTTAACACATCTCAACCAGGGGTGCCAATAATTATGGAGGGCACTGTATCTCCCAAAAATGTCTCGAGCAATCAAATCATACACCCGACTGTCCACACCTTTGTTTCTATTGACATTTTCATGCGCTAGGTCACTCTACCTCCATCAGACCGGTATCAAAACTCGCAAAACAAATGACGAGGCAAAATGCGCACACACAAGGGGAGACAGGAGAGCAAAGAAGCCAGCTGATTGACCATAGGTATTACCGTGCCCAAAAATATCATATTGGGCTATCCAACAGACATATCAGATGTCAGTTTTGCAGCCCAAATAATACAAATGTGCTGTCATTTTGAATTTCTAGTTGAAGTAGTTTGTAATGTAGTTCGCTACATTTTCCTAGCTTAATATTTCTATTGCATGTAGCTTGTCTAGTGGAGCTAAATGTTAGCTTATTGGGTTCTACAAATAAGTAGCTTGCGCAGCCAGACACTGTTCTCGCTGCCTCGCACTGTAGCCTACACTGTTCACTCCAGTCACACGCAGATGCCCAACAAACACAAGCGAATCTACACACATCACATTACATATGATAACTAAACCACCCTGGCAGCCCACCATGAATTCAGGAAAGGTGTGCATTTTTGAAAGTGGTGTTAGCTTGGTGACAGGATAGCACGCCTGTGCTTTGCTTTGAAGTGGGTAGACGGAAGACAAGTAGACAACTAGCCTACATCGATAACAACATTGACAACAACAAATTGCCACCAAAGTAAACTTAGTGCTTCGGCGAGCACATCAGGGGGAAAAACGGATTTCCTACCTTATTCTGTCCTGTGCATTCCTGTTACTTGAAGATATAGAGGCAAAATATCCATTTACATTCGCCAAATAGGCTATCCATTTGATAGGAATGCAAAAAAAAGAAAATGTCAACATTGTGACCTATGGCTGGTGGAAAAAAACGAATGATCTAAAAATGAAATGTAGTGGAATCCCAATTTATTCCAGAGGTCATTTTTATCGAGATATTAAACATTACAGATTTCATTTCATAAGCAACGAGACCGCCTCACCGCCTGACTCTGTTGAAGCCAGTAGAACTGACACCTGATTGGTTGGCCGCAGCATGACATCGCCAACGAAGCTACTAAGAAGATGGATAGGCACTTCAGCAGAAAACCCTCGTTTTGTTTCCTTGTGTGTGCCTGCGACAGTCCATCGCTGAATATATATAAAAAAACATGATTTTAAATTTTCATTTTATTTATTTCTTTTGACAACTTTGGGGAAGCTAAGCTTCCCCTAGCCTCTTAATAGCGCCGCCCATGCCTACACCCATTGCTGAAGTACCCTTGAAAAAAGACACCCAACTCCAGGGACTGTGACCAATGCGCTGTCCTAAAGATGACTGTAAGTCACTTTGGATGGAAGCGTCAGATCAGTGTAATGTAATGTAATGATAATAAATAACAATTTAGTAAGAATACTATGGAGGATTGAGTGTGTGAGTGTGTGAGAGAGAGAGGAAGAGAGAGAGAGAGAGAGAGAGAGAGAGAGAGAGACAGAGAGACAGAGAGACAGAGAGAGACAAAGAGAGAGAGAGAGAGAGATACAGAGGTGTGTGTGTGTGTGTGTGTGTGTGTGTGTGTGTGTGTGTGTGTGTGTGTGTGTGTGTGTGTGTGTGTGTGTGTGCGTGTGTGCTTGTGTGTGTGTGTGTGTGTGTGGTTTGATTCTATGATCTGGTACGCTATTGAGGTCCAGGTATCTTAACTCTGTCCCGATAGTGTGTGTGTGTGTGTGTGTTAATGTGTGGTTTTCCCGATATCGCCCGCTGTGTGTGTGTGTGTGTGTGTGTGTGTGTGTGTGTGTGTGTGTGTGTGTGTGTGTGTGTGTGTGTGTGTGTGTGTGTGTGTGTGTGTGTGTGTGTGTGTGTGTGTGTGTGTGTGTGTGATCAAGTAAACCGGTACGGTGCCATGCGGTTTATGATCCATGCAGTTTCTGTATTGATGCACAGATACACAAGGCCACACACACACACACACACAGGCACAGGCACGTGCACACAGACTCACACACGCATGCGCACACGCACGTGCGCGCACACACACACACACACACACACACACACACACACACACACACACACACACACACACACACACACACACACACACACACACACACACACTGCACAAAACACACACACAAGCACACACAAGCACACACACACACACACACACACACACACACACACACACACCAAACACACACACAAGCACACACAAAAGTCTGCCCACACACAGACACACCAAACACATTGATGCACATTGATGCACACAGACTCACACAAACATGCGCACACATACTGCAAAAAGCACAAACGCATCCACGTGCCACACACGTACAAAACACAAACACATACATGTGTGCCAACGCACACACACACACACAGACACACACACACACACACACACACACACACACACACATACACACACACACACACACACACACACACACACACACACACACACATACACACACACACACATACACACACACACACACACACACACACACACACACACACGTGCACACACACACAATACCTCTATTCAGCTTTTTCACTGGTGTGAAGAAGTACACTCTCCACTTCAGACACATTTGCACCCAACCATGAAGGAGCGAGATTTGACACATCACCTTCTGTACAGCCTGTGTGTGTGTGTTTGCGCGTGCATGTGTGTGTGTGTGTGTGTGTGTGTGTGTGTGTGTGTGTGTGTGTGTGTGTGTGTGTGTGTGTGTGTGTGTGTGTGTGTGTGTGTGTGTGTGTGTGTGTGTGGTGCCTGGGCGTGAACATTTACACCTTCACATTCATACCTGCACACCTGTGTGTGTGTGTGTGTGTGTTTTTTTGTTTGTGTGTGTGTGTGTCTGTGTGTGTGTGTGCACACGGTTGTTTGTTTGTTTGTGTTTGCTAGTGTGCGTACTTGCACCTGAAAGCGTGTGTGTGTGTGCTTGCGTGTGTGTGTGTGCGTGTGTGTGTGTGTGTTTGTGTGCTGGTGCGCGTCTGGTGGTGAATATTCGACCGGTGGTGTTACGATATGAGCCTGTGTGTGAATGTTGATGGGAGTGTGTGAGGAGCTGCACGCACACGCGCACACACACACACACACACACACACACACACACACACACACACACACACACACACACACACACACACACACACACACACTGGGGCACACACACACACACACACACACACACACACACACACACACACACACACACACACACACACACACACACACACACACACACACACACAGACAAACACTGGGGCACACACACACACACACACGCACACGCACACGCACACACACACTTTTTGAATGTTGATATGGAGCTCACAGAGATATGAGGCGTATGAGTGTCCTCTATACACATACAGTACATTCTCATTCAAACAGAATATATAAAAGGCGAGGCAAGTTTATTTGTATAGCGCATTTCATACACAGGTGCAACTCAATGTGCTTCACAAAAATAACCAAAATGCAAAAAGAAAGGAAACAAGGAAGAAAGAAAGAAAGAAATAGAGAGTCAAAGAACATTTAAAACATATGGTAAAAAAATAATAATAAGACAAAAAATAAAATAAAACACAAAAATAAGAATGATATATAATTTAAGCTAGGGGAAAGCATGTGAGAACAGCTTTGTCTTGAGTCTAGATTTAAAGCTATCAATAGTGGGTGCATTTTTTACGTCGTCTGGAAGCTGGTTCCAAAGCTTTGAAGCATAGAAGCTAAAGGCTGCCTCTCCACACTTTGTTTTGACTTTTGGAATCACCAGTAGATTCTTCTCCGTTGACCTTAGTGACCTGATTGGTGCATAGTACAGCTGAAACATATCCAGCAGATAGGCGGGTCCCATTCTGTCTAATGAGTGTATAAAAGACTAAACTAGAAAGTTCAAGGAGTGTCCTCTATACCAGTGTTTCTCAACCTTTTTTTAGGCGAGGCACCCTTTCAATTCATGAAAAATTTCAAGGCACCCCAAACCAACTAGCCGTAACATAGCATCGCATCCGATACCACACAAGCTTAGAAAAGTAACACATTTGGAGACGTCACACGACCTACGTTCTAAGTTGCAGCTGGGGCGACCTATATTTACTTTATTGTACGTAAATGGCAGATGAAAGATTCCACTGACTAACATTAACTTATCAATTTAGACAAATATGTATTACATTACAAAATGTATTTATCAGCCACGTTTCCGCGGTACCCCTGAGTGACCCCCGGCACCCCTGTTGAGAAACACTGCTCTATACACATACAGTACATTCACATTCAAACAGAGTATATAAAAGACTAAACTAGTCTAAACTAATAGTTCTAGGTTCATATTGAAAGTTTAGCATTAACCCCTTTTCACACAGCCCATGTTATAACCTTACTGTCACCAAGTGTAATAACTGTGTAGCGGTTACAATATTTCTAGCCAATACAAATAAACCACCTAAAACAGACAAGCTGTTGTGTTGCTCGCTCGCTCGCTCGCTCGCTCTCTCTCTCTCTCTCTCTCTCTCTCACACACACACACACACACACACACACACACACACACACACACACACACACACACACACACACACACACACACACACACACACACACAAACACACACACACACAGATACATGTGCACACATACCTTTGTGCTATTTTTCAGTTTGTAGAAATGGAAGGTTGTTTATTTAGAATGAACATGACACCATAGCATGGAAATGCGTCATAGTTCCAATGTTATTAGACTTTGGTTGTTCATCCTCTGTGTTTTCTGGCACATCTTGTTGTATGCTCTCTACTCTTCTTCTTATTCTTTCTTTCTTTCTTTCTTTCTTTCTTTCTTTCTTTCTTTCTTTCTTTCTTTCTTTCTTTCTTTCTTTCTTTCTTTCTTCTTGGCTCACTCATTCTGTCTCTCCAGTTTAGTCTTTCCCAACGGGGGCCATACAGCGAGCCCTCATGGGGCATTGAGGTTGAGACAGCAGAGAAGTCAAAGTCAAACTCAAAGTTAACTTTATTATCCCAGATGGGACATTCAAATGGTCAAGGTGCGTATAAGTACAGTACAGAACATTCAGACAGGGTAGTCAAGACTTTAAAAAAAACCCAGATAAATAAGTAAAACAAGGGGGCGGTGCTTCACTGCAATTGGAGGGCATTTATCTATGTCCCTTTTTAATACTAAGGGGGGCGTTGTTACCTCATGATGAGGTCAAGGGGGCGTTTGTTCAAACAAGGACGAGAATCACTGCTCTAGTCTAGTACATAGCAATACAGGTGTGAATTTCTCGAAACCAAAGTTGCTTACTACATTAGGTAGGCTACTTCGTTGCTTTCAATGCATTTTCCCATTGGCAACTACCGAAGTTGCTAACAGGCTTACAACTTTCCTTTTGAGAAACTCACCCCAGGTGTGCTTCCTGTGCTCAAACTACACAATTGTAAAATCGTATTTGATTTTGACGTCGGGTTGTACCACACATATTTCCAGTCGTAAATGTCAAGCATGTTTGATATCTACCACTGACATCTTTGATGTCAGCGATGTTCATGTCAGCGTTTGGTGTTTCCCAAAGTTCCCAACTTCCCATATCATGTTGTAGCGAAGGGGAGTAGATTTGCCCCGCCGGGACTCAAACCCAGACCTTCTGGGGTAGTAAACTGGGGCTCTGACCTCTACACCAAAGAGCCAGGCTCGTTGGCGTGACAGTCAGAACACACCCACAACCCTAGTGATGGTCACTCCATCACACATGTGAATGCCACAGAAGATGCAGGTTCACCTCAAGTGAACTACTGCTATGTTGTTGCTGTGGTTCTAAATACTCAGAGGGTTGTGAACGGATCTCATTCTGCTGCATAATCTTCACTTAAAACATCCCAGGACCGACGACAGTTGCCATATGCTGAATATGCCTTACTGTACACCAAGGGTGGGGAACCGTTCTCATTATATTTAGTTATAATTGTATAATTATATTTATATATATTAATTATATTATCATTATATATATACTTATAATTTATTCTAATTATATTTAGTTCTCCAAGGGCCATACTATGAACACAAACCAGGTTTTCCAACTGCACTTTAGGCCTACATTGAAGGTGGCCACCTTTACAACCCCACCCCCTTTCACTAGGTCTCCTGAAAATATAACTTAATAATGTTGTATATGTAATTTCTAAGATTCCTTTACAAAAATACATTAACATTATATCCAGTAGTGTATAAGACAGTCTCAAGGGTTGTAAAACACCAAGCACTCAAAGGGTGAGCTAGTGAAACCCTCTTGGGGGAAAAAAATCACAATGCCAAGTTTTGAAGTTTAGAAGAAAACAAACCACTGGGGAACTGGGTAGCCAATAGCCATGTCCAAATGGTACTACGTAGTATTTTCAAATTACAATGTTATGTACAATTGACTGGTATTTTGAAATTACACTGTTATGTACAAGTGGCTGGTAATTTGAAATTACCCTGTTATGTACAAGTGGTACTGGTATTTCTTGAAATTACAGGATAACGTGTAATTGTTTGTCGGAGCGTGGTTAGTGGACAAAGCAGTGTGGTCCATTAATGCCAGTGGCGGTCTGCATGATCTTCATTTAGTCGTAATAAGAACGGTGGCCATCGCTGGCTCATCCTGTTGACGCTTGGACTATGTGATGGTTCAATACATTTCCAGTGAAAATCTCTCTCTCTCTCTCTCTCTCTCTCTCTCTCTCTCTCTCTCTCTCTCTCTCTCTCTCTCTCACCATCCCCAAACACAGACACACACACACACACAGACACACACATACGGACGGACCATCGGTATTGGAATGGGCTTTGTTTGTGTAAGGGTGGACCGCAATGAGCAAACCTGATTGGACAGCCACAACACTGGATGGTAACATTCAGATCTGTGTGTGTGTGTGTGTGTGTGTGTGAGTGTGAGTGTGTGTGTGTGTGTGTGTGTGTGTGTGTGTGTGTGTGTGTGTGTGTGTGTGTGTGTGTGTGTGTGTGTGTGTGTGTGTGCATTAGCAAATGTAGGTGTATCCATGTGTGTGTGTGTGTGTGTGTGTGTGTGTGTGTGTGTGTGTGTGTGTGTGTGTGTGTGTGTGTGTGTGTGTGTGTGTGTGTGTGTGTGTGTGTGTGTGCATTAGCAAATGTAGGTGTATCCATGTGTGTGTGTGTGTGTGTGTGTGTGTGTGTGTGTGTGTGTGTGTGTGTGTGTGTGTGTGTGTGTGTGTGTGTGTGT
>NC_085857.1:27927657-27932657 GCF_034702125.1 Engraulis encrasicolus
GCACACACACACACACACACACACACACTCACACACACGCACACACACACACGTACACACGCACACACGCACACACACAAACACTAAAAGTTGTTGTTTCGTTTCAGTGGTTATTGGTTGTGTGAACCAACAACATGGTGATACCGTTGGTCAGTTGAACAGTAGTGAGAGTCAAATAGATCCGTGTTATTCCATTATTGGTTAGCGGTTGCTGGTTGTGTAATAAAGACAAGGTGGAGGGCGACTGTCTGTGTGTGTGTGTGTGTGTTCGTGCATGCGTGCATGTGTGTGTGTGTGTCTGTGACTATCAAAATGTGTGCTTGTGTTGTTCTTGTGAAAAACGGAAGGATAAACTGATGTGAAAAGAGGGATGATGAGAGGAGAGGAGAGGAGAGGAGAGGTGGATGAGGGGAGAAAGATTAATGGAAAGAGAGATGAATGGAAAGTTCGTCAGAAACAGTTGGATAGATGGAGAAAGTGAGAGAGGCTGAACCACGGATTGAGAGGAATAGACAGATGGAAAGAGAGACAGAGAGTGGGAGAGAGAGAGAAAGAGAGAGGGGGGCAGTGTGCGTGTGTGTGTCAGGGTTGGCTTGTGTGTGTGTGTGTGTGCGTGTGCGTGTGCGTGTGCGTGTGCGTGTGCGTGTGCGTGTGCGTGTGTGTGTGTGTGTGTGTGCGTTTTCAGCCTCAGGAATGCAATTAAAGCGCAGCTGCCCCAAGACAGCGCCAGCCCCACTGTCAGACCCACTTGTGTGTGTGTGTGTGTGTGTGTGTGTGTGTGTGTGTGTGTGTGTGTGTGTGTGTGTGTGTGTGTGTGTGTGTGTGTGTGTGTGTGTGTGTGTGTGTGTGTGTGTGTGTGTGTGTGTGTGTGTGTCTGTCTGCCTGTCTGTTTGCGTGTGTGTGTGTGTGTGTGTGTGTGTGCGTGCGTGCGTGCGTGCGTATGTGTGCGTGTGTGTTTGCGTGTGTGTATGTTTGTGTACACACCTAACAACCATTGTGGGGGTCAGATGTCCCCACTAAGGTAGTAAAATCCCCTTAATGATGCTTTTTGGGGCCCACTTTTTGGGGCCCATACATCTAACAGTATTTTTCTTGGTAGTTCTGTTGTGACTGGTAAAAGTAAAAGTGTAAAAAACATTTCCACACTGACAGGTTAATGGTGAGGATTGTTTTGGTGTGGGCACAGTTTAGCATTTTTTTGCTATTGTTAGGATTAATTTGAATGGAAGTCAAGGGGAGGGCCCACAAGGATATGAAAGTGTGTGTGTGTGTGTGTGTGTGTGTGTGCGTGCGTGCGTGCGTGCGTGCGTGCGTGCGTGCGTGCGTGCGTGCGTGCGTGCGTGCGTGCGCGCATGCGCGTGTGTGTGTGTGTGCGTGTGCGTCAGGCACGTGCACTCCAATACGGCAGGGGAGGCACGGCCTCACCAGCTGAGAATGATGAGATGCAGTTAATGTGAATAATAGTAACAATAACAGCTATTGTTTTCGAGCATCTGCACCATAACTACCATTTGAGCAGTATTTAAACAGTTTCACTCATTTTCAATCATTTCCGTGGCCAAAATCGTAATATTTGCCCATTTCATGTCAAATTGCTCCGAATACGCTGAATTTGGGGCAACTCTGAACTGGCCTCACCCCGGATTGCGCAATCCCTCGTTAACAAAGTTGCGCGCATGCGCATTGTTGCTCGTTCTGTGAATGCAACCTGGTAATATTGTATTAAACGTTTTTATACACTTAATAGAAGTATGTATGGTGTGCCCTCATTTCCTGATATTTTTTAAATATTTCCTACGTGTGATTATCATTTCTTTACTCTGGAAGCTTTGGCATAACGCCCACTGAAATATACAATGGTGAGGCGAGCAGTAGCCTGGCCGCAGACTCCTTCTGGTGTTGAGTCTTGCTGGACAGTTACGTCATAGCGAATCTGAAGTTCACAATACAGTCAGTCGGTGTTGTTTGCTAGCTTGTTCACGTTGCCTGCTACAAGTGGATTTCATAACGAAACTAAGAGCATTCTCAAAGTTGGATTTCCAAGGGGAAAATATGTGATAAAGAATGGAGGACCGACAGAGCTGAAGGGTTTTCTACTCAGTTGACCGGTCAGAATAACTACCCGATCATTTCAAAGTGAGTGGTACAACACTGCAGAAAATATTGTTGTTTCCCCTGTGTCTTGTTTGCAACCGGCGAGAATGTGTGGAAGACCATTCGCATGGGATTTTACGACTTAACAATTTACTAAGGACTAAGGAGCCTCACGAAACACAAATCCTCGCGGCTACTCATATTCAATGCCAAATTGCTTTGGACGTTTGGGGCGACGTTTGGGGCTTTGGATGAACAGCACCGGCTAAAGTAACGTTAGCATGCACAACGGCAAAGTGAAGGAAAATAACGGCGCATGGACCTGATGCACGAGTTCAGGTAGGACCAATTTCCTATGTGTGTGAAGCCTGTGTTTGTGAGACCCGTGGGGAGGGAGAGAATCCGCCGTGATTCTTCTCCAGTGTGGTAGCTTTTGTGATGGGCACCGGATTCTCATGTGCCCGGTAACTTTTTGTAAACTGTTTTGAGTACAGGGTACCGTTGAGGTAAATCAAATATACCCGTGTAACTACAAGACTCTGATTTAATTCCAAGGTGTAGGCATAACAGAAATGACAGTCCCAAAATATTTGGTGACCATATCGAAGCGTGTGTAATATCTGTTTACGTTGACATTCGCTTCCTGCCACACCTTTGTCCCACATCACCCAGATGTAGCCTACATCATGTAGGCCTACATTTGCACGAGAATCCAGTTCGTATCACGAAAGCTATCACACCGGTTTGTTCGCCGTGGTGCTCAGTTGTCTATGACACCATGTTTTGAATCCTGTGTGTCTTCAGCATCCGCCGTGATGCTCAGTCTACATTGCTGCTGCTGTGTGGTTTATGTGAGATCACTGTTTGAATCCTGTGTGTGTGTGTGTGTGAGAGAGCAGTGGGCTGTGAAGGAGCTTACACTCTCCACTACTCTCCCCTCACCTACCCTCCTCTTCTCCCCTCCTTTTCTCCTCTCCTCTCCTCTCCTCTCCTTTCCTCTCCCCCTCTCCTCTCTTTTCCCATCTCCTCTCCTCTTCTCTCTTCTCCTCTCCCTCTCCTCTCCTCTCCTTGAGCTCCTCTCCTCCTCCTCTCCACTCCTCCTCCCTTTTTTTTTTCTCCTCTCATCTCTTCTCCTCTCTTCTCCTCCCCTCTCATCTCCTCTCCTCTCTCTCTTCTCTCCTCCTCTCCTCTCCCCCTCCCCTTCTCTCCTCTCCTCTTCTCTCCTCTCCACTACTCTCCTCTCCTCTGCTCTGCTGTCCAGATTGGTGCTGTGTGGTATATGTGAGACCACTGTTTGAATCCTGTGTGTGTGTGTGTGTGTCTGTGTGTGTGTCTGTGTGTGTGTGTGTGTGTGTGTGTGTGTGTGTGTGTGTGTGTCTGTGTGTGTGTGTGTGTGTGTGTGTGTGTGTGTGTGTGAGAGAGATCTAATAGCATTTTCTCTGCGGAAATGCAGTAAGCTTATGTCAAAATATGTAGGCCTACCTTATGTTAAGAAAGCTGCTATGACATATGGAACTTGTCGGTAGGCCTATTTGGCAATTATTTATTTGAAAATCTGATATTGAAAAAGTTGCCTCACCAGCCATAAATCCCAGCGCACGTTACTGGTGTGCGTGCATGCTTGTGCGTGCGTGCGTGTGTGTGCATGCGTGTAAGAGAGAGAGAGAGAGAGCAAGAGACGAGTGTGTGAGAAAGTATTGGCGTGTGAGACTATTAATGTAGCTGTGCGTCTGTGTGTGTATGCGTGCGTGTGCGTCTGTCTATGTGTGTGTGTGTGAACAGCAAGACAACACCAAAGGGAAAGTGTGTGGCAAGGGGGAAAGAGTATGGGTGTGTGTTTGTGTGTGTGTACCTGCATGTGTTGATGTGTGTATGAAGGGACTGCAAACGTGTGATTTACAACCAGAAAAGGAGTGTGTGTGTGTGCTTGCGTGTGTTTGTGTGTGTATGAAGGAGACTCTGTGTGAAAGAAAGCACTAGAGTTTGTGTGTGTGTGTGTGTGTGTGTGTGTGTGTGTGTGTGTGTGTGTGTGTGTGTGTGTGTGTGTGTGTGTGTGTGTGTGTGTGTGTGTGTGTGTGTGTGTGTGTGTGTTTGTGTGTGTGTGTGTGTGTTCCCCAGACATACCGGACAAGTCACAAAGCACATAACTAACACACACACACACACACACACACACACACACACACACACACACACACACACACACACACACACACACACACACACACACACACACACACACACACACACACACACACACACACACACACACACACACACACACACACTCGTATTAATGCTACTCTACAGCTGAGGTATGACATAATTTGGAAAGTGTTAACAAGTAATATGGCCCAGTGTATATTATATCGTTTGCTATAACACACTCGCTAATGCAGGCGGTCTGGTGTGTTTATGTCCACACATCAACCCACACACGCACACACACACACACACACACAAGCATACGCACGCGCACACACACGTTCGGGTGCGTTTATGCCTTTTCCACTTCATCGTTAACACAATACGACATGCATTTTAACAGCACAGTGCTGGCGGTTATTATATTGCTCCTATAGTGGAAACATATTCTCAGTTCATAACTTGCGGATTTATAGAACTAATGTTTACCAATTTACATTCATTTAATGCCCATTTTGATCAGTTTTTCATTGTCTGCTGGTGTTATTATTACTTAAAGTTGTTATAGCGAGGACATGCTCTAAGTTGATAACTTGTGCATCTTATACAACTAATGTGTACTACTTTACATTGTTTTAGTGTCAATATCAATTCAGTAGTTCATTGTATGTTGGTTTACTTCATACAACAAGTATTGTACGTACCCAATATGAGACATGCCTGCTGCCTGAAATGCGTGTGCGTGCACTTTTTTTTCATGA
>NC_085857.1:27950157-27952657 GCF_034702125.1 Engraulis encrasicolus
AAAGGCAGTTTCTCAGAACTATAATTTCAGGACTTTCGAATTGTCACATTTTGTTTTTTGATTAGTTTGGGTTTTTTTGACAGCCGCGTCTTAACATCATAATATAACAAACTGACGCAGGGGGATATTTCTCAGAAGTGTAATTTCTGTACTGAAATTGTTACGTTTTTGTGTTTTTTGGACAACTGCGTCTTAACATCATAATACTACACCGCACCACACCTCACCTACCCCTAACTGACGCAGGGGGATATTTCTCAGAAGTGTAATTTCTGGACTGAAATTGTCACGTTTTTTGGGGGGTTTTGGACAACTGAGTCTTGACATCATAATATAACATCGCACCACATATAACCCACCCCTAAGTGACGCAGGGGGATGTTTTTCAGAAGTGAAATTTCTGGCCCTGCCATGGCCGACCGGTGGGGCACTCGTGTACTATGCGGCTGACCCGTGTTCGGTTCCTGGCCCGGGTCCTTTGCCGACCCCTCCCCGTCTCTCTCCCCATTGGCTTCCTATCCTCCTCTCACACTGTCCTGTTCAATAAATTTGAAAAAAAAGCAAAAAAAAAAATCTCCATGAAAGAAGTGTAATCTCTGGACTTCAAATTGTCACGTTTCTGTGTGTTTTGACAATTGTGTCTGGACATCACCATACCTCACCTTACCCACCACCCATAAAACCAGCTGAGGGACTTGAGTGTCTGGATTCAAGCTTTGCAATGCTCCAATTCTTTCAGGACTTGGAATGGTCACGTCTTCTGGACAGTCCGTTTTTAAATGATTACTGATTTGCACTACATGACTGCATGACGTGCTGTTATGTGGTACATTTGGGACTTCAGATGAAATCACCCATAAAAAAGTCGGTCATGATTTCAAATTTAAATGTGGTGAATGTTAATGGTTAAATGCTTGAGCAAGGCAAAATGTTCTCTTTCTTTGTTTCTTTTTCACCTTTACTTTCCTCAGCTTTCTCTCATCCCCTCATCTCATTGTCTCACTCTCGCACAGAGCATGTCTCCTGCTCATGTGACCTCTATTATATCACCGCCTTCTCTGTCTGTCACTGGCTATGTTTACATGAGACATTTGATCCCGAATGAACGCCATTTAATTATGAATAAACCTTAATTCCGCTTGGAAAACGCCATGTAAACACCTCTTCATTCGGAATTAAAGGAAAGTAAATTCGACGGAACTATTTAATTCGGAATTATTCATTCGGAATTAAAAACATCATGTAAGCGCAGTGACTGTCACATCTTTCTTTTGTGCTCTCCCCTCCCCTCTTTCCTTCTCCCCCTTTCTTTCTCCCTTTCTACCCTCTTCTACTCTTCTCTCTCTCTCAGTGTGGGCTGAGTGAGTTGGTTAAAGGGGGTTTTCCAGTCTAGTGGACTGTCATCAAGGGACGGAGAAAGAAAGAGAGGAATAGAAGAGGGAGGGAGGCAGAGAGTGAGGGAGGGAGGGAGGGAGAGGAGAGGAGGATAAGAACAAAGGAGGGAGAAGGAGGAGAGAGGTGCAGAGGTAGAGGGAGGGGCACCGAGAGGAGGGGGGAGGCAGACAGACGGGTATGCTGTCATCAAGGCAGGGAGAAAGAGAGAGAGGGAGGAATAGAAAGAGAAAGAGAGAGGTAAAGAGGTAGAGAGGAAGAGAAAGAGGAGGGGTAGAGAAAGGGAGAGGAGGATAAGGGGTGGTGAGAGAGAGACAGAATGCAGGAAAGAGAGGACCAGTGAGAGAAAGACAGAGATAGAGGGGGAGGGAAAGAGTGAAAAGAGATGGGTAGAGTGAAGAGGGGAGGGAGGGAGGGAGCGCAGGAATGCAGGAGAGATGGTCAGTGGGGGGGGAGAGAGCGATTGAGTGAAGAGTAGAGAGAGAGAGAGAAACAGCGAGAGAGTTATTGAGTGAAGAGTAGAGAGAGGTGGGGAGAGAGAGAGAGAGGCAGCTACAGAGAGAGAGGGAGAGAGAGAGGCAGCTACAGAGGGTAAGAGAGAGGGGGAGAGAGAGGCAGCTAAAAAACAGAGAGGGAGAAGGAGAGAGAGAGAGGCAGCTACAGAGGGAGGGAGGGTGAAACGGAGGCACTGTGAGGGAGCGAAAGACTAGACCGAAAAGTGTACACATTTACCTTGAACTGGCTTGTTTTACAGTGCAGGAGAGAGAGGGTCAGTGAGAGAGGACCAAGGAGGTAAGAGGGAGGGAGCAAGAAAAGGAGGGATAGAGATAGAGAGAGCGGGAGGGAGAGAGAGAGGGAGAGAGAGAGAGAGAGAGAAGTAAATGGGGGAAAACCCAGGGCACGGTGCTCACTCTCAGGGGTGGGAAACCTGAACTTGGAATTCCTCACTTGTTCCTCTCTCCTTTTTTTCCTCTTTCTCTCATCCTTTCATCCGTTCCATCCCTCTACCCCTCTCTCTCTCCACTATGGTCTCTCTATTCTGTCTGTCCTTTTCCCTTCAAGCTTCCACCTCCATGTTGCTCATCATCTCTTTTTCTTTGTTTCTCTC
>NC_085857.1:27980157-27985157 GCF_034702125.1 Engraulis encrasicolus
GGGTCGCAGAGCCGTGGTGTAAAAAAGGAAGTAAAAGTAAAAAAACAACAATAAATAAATAAATAGATATAAAATAAATGTATAATAAAAATATAGCCTATCATTTATAATAAATAAATAAGAAACAATAATAATAATGTTATTACACAGGACTATTATGGTTATATTTTGAGAATTGCATTGAATTGACTTGAACGCTAAAAAATTTGGATCGCGACCGAATGAGAGTGGAAAATGATGGGTCCCAAGACTGTTTCAGTTGAGAACCACTGGTCTAAAGGATATCACCCAAACAAATCATAAAACGTAAGCTCACATTGGCAGCGGTCACGTTAGCTAGGTCTGCTAGGCTCATTTTCAAACTCAGGAGCCCAAATGGACGATAAATTTGTCAAAATGTCGGGCCCACTTCATTGACTTCATCGATTTAGACATTGACCACCCACTGTGAGTAAAGGAAAGCTGAAAAAACGTGCAAAAATGCACTACAGTATGCATTGTGCTTCAGGGCTGATGTATGCCTCTCTTATGCCATCAGGTGAGAGCCAATGTGACGAAGCCACGTGCAACAACGGCGGGACGTGCTACGACGAGGGGGACACCTTCAAGTGCATGTGTGCCCCAGGGTGGGAGGGAACCACCTGCAACATAGGTAAGGAATGCTGACACTGTCGGGCATATTCTGAACCTTTAGAACAGAGGTCCTTAACCTTTTTTTGAATAAATTCCCCCTAGAGCTCATCCTAAGACTCCCAATGTCCCCTTGATCTCATCCTAAGCCTCCCAATGCCCCCTTGACCTCGTCATAAGCCTGTCAACGCTTCCCTTAGTATTACAGTAATAAATAAAAACGAACTAAATAAGCAAATAGGCAAATAGGCACCGACCCCTGTCAGCAGTCTCAGCATCAGTACAGAACGTGGCAGTGTTTTTCATTAAATTTCCAGTTGCTCAACAATGGCTGCAGTTAAGTTTACCCCTAAAATGAACTTAGACAGGACCAGCAACCACACACTTCAAAACACGTACAGCCATCAATATACTCATTTGTCTTAAACTACTTATCAGTAGATGAACCCAACTGAACCCAAACTGAGCCAGAATACTGTGCAGTGCAACGCAGTATAGAACATTCCTGTTGACCTAACCTCATTGACCACCCTGGAGACGCCATATCATAGACACTGTCCAGACAGCAACACATTAACGGTTCAACTAGTCCAGAATCAGTGGAATACGCGGTTCAGTGGCCAAGTATGTCACCTCATATAGGCAGGTCGTGAAGGAGCATAGTTGTGATTTTGGCATGGTTTTGAATACCATCACTATGGGCTGAGTATGTGCCTCCATACAACTCCCTTACTCACTCACAGCAGGGCCGTAACAAGACATTTTCAAATACCGGGGTCAAGTTTGTTTTCATTAATCACTGTCTTGAGGATAAATGGGGGTGGCGTATACAGACTGAATTTATCATTGTTGATCATAGATCGATTTTCATCAAAGGTAAATTTTACATCTCTGAAAAAAAATACAGAGGACATGACCTCTGTGTCCTCAATGGTAGTTACAGCCATGACTCTCAGGCAGTCGCTGGTGACTTGGCTTAGCTTGGCATGAGTGAACAGGACACTGTGCAACACTGTGTTTAACAGTTATCGCACACGCCATGATAAAAGAGGGGAATATTTTGAATGGTCGTGGCCCGGGTGTAGCATACTGTAGTGTAGGAGCAAAGTTGTGATTTTGGCATGCTTTGGAATACCATCACTACGGGCCGAGCATGTGCCTCCATACCAGGGCCACAGACCCGGGCCCGGGACAAAGACATCTGAAACGGCCCCAGATCCAAAACAAACAATGTAATGAGGGCCCAATTTTGGGCCGTCTCTCTGCCTGGGCCCGAGATAACTGACCCCGTTGTCCCCCCCTGTCCGCTTACCTGCTCCATACGACTCCCATACTCACTTGCAGGCAACCGCTGGTGGCTTGGCTTTGCTTGGCATGAGTGAACAGGACACTGTGCAACACTGTGTTTAACAGTTATCGCACACGCCATGATAAAAGAGGGGAAAATCTTGCATGGTCGTGGGTGTAACATACTGTAAAGTTACTTGAGGACAACCATCGAGAATGATATATCCTTAAATGGTCTTCTTGAATGGGGATTTCTCAATTAAAGTTGCCAAGTTATTATAAAGTCATTATTATTATTGCTATTCAAGGTGCAGCGTGTAATATTTTATGTAGTTTACTTCCAGAATTCTTGCTGCCCATTCACAAATGTTACCTTTTCCATGAATACTTACCACCACCATCAAATTCTAACTACTCATTATGGCTGGGAAAATGTAACTGTTCATACATGAAAAGGGGGATCTTCTCCATGGTTCGACATTTTGAATTATTCATAAATAGACACATTTTGACAATAGGCAGCACAGTTTCAATGAGCAGCATAGTTGCAATTTACCTACTCTGGCCACAATCTTACACAGTGCACCTTTAAGTTATTGCGACTGGAATAGTAAGTAAGCCTTAACAATTCTAACGGTTTGAAGTCAACGAGGTGGAGCCAAAGAACTTTCGCCAAGTGGAACGATTTTTAATGCTCGCCTAACAGCCGAGCAGAAAGCAGCTTGAAATTCATAAAGGGTGTCATAAAGGGTGACTGTAAAAGAATCTTGTTCATAGTCGTGGTCGTGACTGGGGGACTTTAGGGAAAGTTCACGTCTAGAACATTAAATTAGAACAATGTCCCTGAACTTGACTTAGCAGGTAAAATTGGCCAGTAGGACAAACGGACAAACAGACAAACAGCACAATCTGTGTGAAAGTCAAGCCTTGAGAAGAACACTAAACAGCATGAGAGATAGAGAGAGAGAGAGAGAGAGAGAGAGAGAGAGAGAGAGAGAGAGAGAGAGAGAGAGAGAAAGGGAGAGAGAGAAGACTGATGCATGTGTGTGTGAAAATGGGGGAAACACACACAAACAAGGAGGCACTCAACTGAGGTCCGTTTTGAAGTTTTCCTCCCCTCCACTCCTCCTCTCCTCCGCTACTCTGTTTCCCACACCAACCCTGAAGGCCTGGAGGGCCAGCTAACCTGCTGAGCACTGAAGGAGTTTGTTTGTTTGTTTTTCCCTCGTTCTCTCTCCTTCCCCTCTGTCTTACTTTATTTGACTGTGTCTTACGTTCTCTTTTTGGCTATCTCTCTCTCACTCTCTCTCTCTCTCTCTCTCTCTCTCTCTCTCTCTCTCTCTCTCTCTCTCTCTCTCTCTCCCTCTCTCTCTCTCTCTCTCCTTTCTTCTGTATTGGTATCTGTTCTCTTCTGCTCTCTCTCTCTCTCTCTCTCTCTCTCTCTCTCTCTCTCTCTCCCCTTCCTCGTCCCCGCAGCCAAGAACAGCAGCTGCATGCCTAGTCCGTGTGAGAACGGGGCCACCTGCGTCGTCAGTGGCGACAGCTTCACCTGCGTCTGCAAGGAGGGTTGGGAGGGCCTCACCTGCACCCAGAGTAAGTCAAAGCCAAGCTGTGTGACATCACTTCCTTCTTCCGGTCAATACATTGGTTTCCCATTTACAAACATTCGCGCTGTGAGGAGGGGCAAGATGCTAAGCAGCCAGAGGTTGAAAAGTGTGCACCCAGGAGTTGTTTACAAACGGGAAACCCATGTATATGCAGAGGCAGTTTGATAAATTGTGAATCGTAGGATAGTAGGGGAAGCTACTGACCTCCTTGCCTCTCATTGACTTGAATGTCATTGCTCTGATTGGCTAATTCGTTTGAAAGTGGAAAAGGCATCATATTCAGCGCAAGCTATCAGGAGGCTAGTCTTGACGCCCTGCAGTAGGCTATCATCCTTGCGTCTTTTTACATTAATTCTGTATTAATTCTGTAACTGATTGTATTGCTTATATACCTTCCTACGAATCACAACCACGCATTCGCCAACGCCACAGTAGTTGGTAGTTTTACGATTAAGATACTGGCAAGGCCTCACCTGTCCTGCACCCAGAGAAAGTCAAAGGCGAACTATGACATCACTTCCGGGTCTCACTTCCTGTTTGGGGACCAGTGGCTGCTTTAGCATTAAGAAACGGCTAACATTTACGACTGAGAAAGTCTCAACAAATAAAGTAGATCAAACATACAAGGTCCGTTTGACTTGAACGTAACAATGTTTTCTCAGCTTTTAGAGGACTCTTTATGGGGCCTCTTAATTTAATTGTGTTGATGGGACATTACCAAGAGCCGTTAAGTTGTTTATTTTTAGTGTCGATTTCATTGCTGTTTTGTTTATGGTTCTCTTCATTTTCTCTCTCTCTCTCTCTCTCTCTTGTGTTTTTTCCCTTTTAGACTCCAATGACTGCAACCCACATCCCTGGTGAGTCCCCCCTCCCGAACACAGCAAATTAGATCTTGTAAACACACATGCACGCACACGCACATACACACAGACACACACACACACGGAGTCACATGTGCTTTCACAGACACACAGATGTTGTGATTTCTGTTGCTGTTCTCTCTCTCTCTCTCTCTCTCTCTCTCTCTCTCTCTCTCTCTCTCTCTCTCTCGCTCACACACACACACATACACACACACACACACACACACACACACACTGTGCCTTCTTCTATCTTTTTTTTTCTCACACACACGCACACACACACACCCTACCCTCAGGAATGTGTGTGTGTGTGTGTGTGTGTGTGTGTGTGTGTGTGTGTGTGTGTGTGTGTGCGCGTGCGTGCGTGCGTGTGCATGAGTTATGCGTGTGTGTGTGTAAGTGCGTGCGTGCGTGCGTGCGTGCGTGCGTGCGTGCGTGCGCGTGTGTGTGTGAGGCGGGGGGCAGGGGGAGGAGTCCCTCCCTTTCTCTTTGCCAAGTCCCACAAGTGGGTCTCAGTGTTGCCTGTTTGTCTGCATGTCTAACAACCAAACATCATTGGATGCGCTCATTACAACCAGTCTCAAAAATATATACATTTTCACCCTCAACACCC
>NC_085857.1:27990157-28005157 GCF_034702125.1 Engraulis encrasicolus
TTGTATTGCTCTTGGCCTGACTAGAAGCAACGCTGAAGGCACTGCATCACTAGGAGGGCACAGCCTGGCTAGCACGGACCCTAGGCAGGGAGGCCCAAGAGTTTAGGGAGCCCTGAAGGCCAAGCCTCAATGTTTCCTTTTTCATATTGGGTAACACTTTTCACAGCTTTGTAAACACTTCGTAAATAATGAACCAATTATCAACAAAATGTTTACAAATGTTTATAAATGGGCAAGAAATACTATGCTAACACAGACACAGCGCAGTCACAGCGGTTCTGGAAGTTTCTCCTCCAAAGACCAGAGGGCATGAAACCACATAAAACTCACACAGTAGAAGTTGATTCCCACTCCACTGTCCAGTCATAGTTTGGTTATTACTCATTTACAAACATTTGTAAATGCTTTGATAAATGTTCATTGATATTAAATGTGAATAAAATGTTTATAAAGCTGTGAATAGGACGTTATTCTAAAGTGTCACCTCATATTACGTTAAAATCACACTTTTAATAACAACTGTATTTTCACACTTTCTGGGGGGAACATACCGACCAAACCCTCAAAAGCATAGGGTCTCTGGCCAAAATGGGGGGGCCATTCTTGTTGTCTGGCCCAGGGGCCCATAGAGTCATAGTCCATGCCAATCTACTCAACAAGTTCTCTTTGTAAATCCTAGACTTGCTAAAATGCTAAACCACATCTAAAAAGCCAAAAACACATCTTTATCCTCTTCGCTACAGTAACGTAGCTGCAGTGACTTTTCAAATGCACTGTCACGTGGTCGTTGTTAAATACCTGTGAAACAGCACACTATGTTTATACTGTATGTCTGTAATCTGACCACTGTGATTTTATTTTAGTGTAGTGCACAGCCTGTTAAGCTACATATACAATGCCCCTCTTACCTAGCCTAGTAAACTAGCCCCACCCGCCAGCGGCCAAAATTATTTTTGCCTTCGAGTGTTTTGAATATTTAGATGCAAAGCGGACAGGGTTTTTAAGGAGTGACGACAAAGCGTTGGCCAATAGGCACAGGCACAGTTTGAAAAACAGCGGCTTGTTTCCAACAACAATCTTCCAATGTGTCATTCATCGGGTCCAGACTAAATTATACATTTAATCTCACATTTAGTCTGCTTTATCAGGCTACCTCTTACCTAAACCCTTCTCCATTTCTTCTCCTTCAGATGCATTGCGGGCCCCGGTCCTGTCGCGTCCATGCCAAGGGCCGATCCGAGTGCCCCGCGGGCCAGACCTGTTTGCCGGTGAGGGACGACCGCTGCTTCGTGAAGCCCTGCTCCAGCCTGGGCGAGTGCTGGTCTCATCGGGGCCAGTTGCGCACCAGGTGCCAGCCCGAGGGCAACTGTGCCAACGTGACCTTCACTTTCAACAAGGACACCATGCACAAGGTAAACTCACGGTGGCAGCCATGGCTCAATGGTCAGCGCGCTGGCCTTTAAATCAGAGGGTTGCAGGTTCCCAAATCCCATACTAACCAGCTCCTCACCCATGGCCTTGAGCAAGGCACCTAACCCCATAACTGTAAGTTGCCTTGGATAAAAAAGTGTCATCCAAGTGTAATGTAATGAAAAGATGGGAGAGGAAACAGAGGGCAGAGAGAGGTCATAGAGGACAAACTGTAACCTCGGTAACCTCTGAAAACCTAAAAAAAAAATTGTCAGTCTGGCACAGAAAATGGGCCGTGCGTTTTCTGCTATGCCAGACAGACAAATCTTTTGTTGTGACTCATGAGATCGTTTTGCTCCTCTTGTTGGCCACGGCGCATCTGCTTATAAAAAAGGCACAGCCAGACATCGTCCCCTCAGGAACATGTGGCTGGTTTGTTTTCATAACTTTATTTTTGTTCTGCCATTATAAAGTTCGAAACGTCTTCACAGATGTCAGGTTGCGTTTTGCAGTCGCCGCTTCATTGGGCCTTTGTGTGTATGTCTCCGATGCCCCCATCTTTCGTCTCTCTCTCAATCTCTCTTTTTTGTTTTCCTTCTGTCTGTTTTGCTGATGAGCAACAAGCTCACGCACACGCACACGCACACACGCACACACACACACACACACACACACACACACATTCTTTTCTGCGTATACAATTAGCGCCAGCTCCTCCTTTCATTTCCCTCAATCGAGCAAAATTCCCTCTCACCCAGAGGTGTCAGAAGTAAAAGTAAATGGTGTAAGTACAAAACTAGCTCATGACATTACAAAGAACCTAATGAGATAGAGTGTGCTGTTACTAAAAAAATCTAAAAACCTAATAAAGACCCACCGCCTACTTGGTCAAACCAATGCAGTGTCAGCTGATCGTAAGACAAGGACACAGATCTACTAGTTATTCAGATAAGTTACTTGTGTTGGAGGGAAATAAAGTTTTAGTTTTACTTTTGACAGCTGTGTTCTCACCATCCACTACCACTACCTCAGGCAATTAACAAACAGGCTTTAGGCTTACCTCATTCCTGAGTATTTCTCTGGAATGTGGAACACAGGTGTGCACAGATAGGGGCAAAGTGGTGCTAAAGCACCTGCCCCTTTGCAAGTTTGAAAGTTATTTTTTCTTGGGTTTTTTCCCACGTCTTTATTGACATGATCATTTAGAAATGCTTGACGATTAAAAGCATGTGATAATAATGCCTAGATAATAATGCCCCGTACTACTCGTACTACTACGGCTACAGACGTACTACTCTAGAATGGCCTGAAGGAAATTAAACATTTTCCAAGAGAATTACAAATTAAGATTACATAAGAATTACGCTAGCAAATGAGGCTACGTGTCCTGGCACCCAAAACATCTAAACTATGGCTGTTAGCCAAAAAAATGGCTGGTGGCATAGTTGGGTAACGACTAGGACTTTGTCTGCCTAAAGACAATTAAGAATTTTGACAAGAATTAAGATTAGGCAAGCATTAAGATCGTGTCCTGGCACCCTAGAACACCAAACTATGTATGTTAGCCAAAAAGCTGGGAAAGGTGAAAAGAGAGAGAGAGAGATGGGCTAGGGCTGGGAAATGACCCAGGCCACACTTGAATATTTAAGTAAATGGTATGGGTGCTCTATGTGGTAAGCCTTAGAGCCAAGACAGTTTAGAATTCTTGCAAGTATTAAGATTAAAGTAAGAAATTAAACTTAGCAATTAAGGCTGCGTGCCCTGGCACCCAAAAAACACTTAGCAAAAAAGCCCGGTGGCAAACTGGTTTTGGCACGCCCACTTAAGAATTATCCTGCACTATCCTGCACTACTGCCTAAAGACAATTAACAATTCCAAAGAGAATTAAGATGTAAGAATTAAGATATTAAATAGAGCTGTGTCCTGGCACCCAAAAACTAAACTATGGCTGTTAGGTAGCAAAATTGGGTAACTTTGGCAAGCCCATTTCAGAATTATATACTAGACTGCCTAAAGACAATTAAGAATCCTTACAGAGAATTAAGATTAAGTACGAATTAAGCTACGATAATGAAGCTGTACGTGCTCTGGCACAAAAATGACTGTTAGCAAAACAGTGACTGTTAGCAAAGAGGATAGTGGCAAAAACGCTACGGGTTTTAGTGGTTGGTCTCCGTCTTGTCAGGAACATGACTCGCCTCTGTTTTAGCTGACCTTGCTGACTGTGGTCAGAAGACTCATCTCTGCATATTTCTCTCTTGTGTGCGTGTATGTGTGTGTGTCTGTATGTGTGTCCGTGTCTGTGTGTGTGTGTGTGTGTGTGTGTGTGTGCGTGTGTGTGCGTGTGTGTGTGTGTGTGTGTGTGTGTGTGTGTGTGTGTGTGTGTGTGTGTGCGTGTGTGTGTGTGTGTGTGGGTGTGTGTGTGTGTCTGTATGTGTGTCCGTGTCTCTGTGTGTGTGTGTGTGTGTGTGTGTCTGTGTGTGTGTGTGTCTGTGTCTGTGTCTGTGTGTGTGTGTGTGTGTGTGTGTGTGTGTGTGTGTGTGTGTGTGTGTGTGTGTGTGTGTGTGTGTGTGTGTGTGTGTGTGTGTGTGTGTGTCTCTGTGTGTGTGTGATATCTATCCCAGGGTGTGACGGTGGAGCAGATCTGTAATGAGCTGCGGAGTCTGTACGTGGTGAGGAACCTCTCCTCCGAGTTCCCCATCGCCATGAGCTGCGAGCCCTCCCTCACCGCCAACAACGAGATCCTTGTAGCCATTGTACGTATGCCGTTTCATTGAATTAATATCATATTCTAAATACTACATTATTATACTTAGCTGACTTTTTTTGTTTAAGTTTTTTTTTTAATCCAAAGCAACTGACAGTTATTTTAGTACTGGAGCAATGTGGGGTTAGGTGCCTTGCTGAAAGGCACCTCAGCCATGAAGTGAGACAGTTCAGACCCCCAGTTCAGACAGTAACTTTATGGAGAGGTACATACAGTAAAACAAGAAAAAGGCTTGTGGAACTGTTTTAGTTAGGGTGGGATTCAAACCTGCAACCTTCTGATCTAAAGTCTATCTCCTTAGTGCATTACACTTAGCTGACGCTTTCATTTATTCAAAGCGACTTACATTTATTATTTTTTCAGGGCATTGGTTACAGTCCCTGGAGCAATGTGAGGTTAGGTGCCTTGCTCAAGGGCACTTCAGCCATGGATGGAGGTGTAGGGAGAGGTCAGGGGGATTCAAACCTGCAACCCCTAAATTGAAAGACCAACTCTCTAACCACTAAGCCATGGCTTAACCACTAGGCCACGGCTGCCCCATTACATATAGAATGTTTTTTCCCCATAAAGGGCAAATACCTTTCTTTACTATTTTTATGGCTTTACTATTTACATATGGTTTGTCTCTGTGTCTTTTTTGGCAAACCATGATAGTCTGAATTGTAAGACAGTTTGTTTCACGTTTTGGATGAAAGAGCAAATATCTGCGAGCTCCAGAAACGTGTTCATACAACTTCTATCAATTATTTTTCTTAACATAATATTGGGATTTTAGTGTCTTGTCACACTTTGGAGACAAGCATGTTGATATAGCTTTCAGGGAAAGCATAGCGCTATCTTCAGCACTCCCTCCTGCAGCAGTGTTAATTTCGTCAATCACGACGATGACGAAAATATTTCGTCAACGCCCCTTTTTCCCTTGACGATGACGAGACGATGACGAACTAAAAATTGCCTCCAGCAAATAAAAATATGACGAAAATAAAAAAATATTTTCGTCAAGGAGACTAAGACGAGACGAAATTTACAAGCCATGGACGAATGGACATTAAAAAATATAATTATTTATAATTCATTTGTAATTTGTAATTGTAAGGCCAAGTGTCTTGAACTTCATAGGTGATTGCGCGCTCACGGTGTGTTGCCTCGCTTGTCTCTGCTGGCAGCCAGTGCATGGCGCAGCTCAGTCAGTAGTAGATCTGTAGCCTAGTAGTTCAGTGAGTCCATTTAAGTTGAGTTTAGGTCCTAAAACATTCCCAGAGAAAGAGAAAAAATAGCCGACGTTGAGGGAAGTGTTAATTTTGAAACATGTTCAACAACCCTCTTGTCCATGACGAAGACATGTGTTTCTGCAGTAATGACAGTTGCGCCAATCCTCCTCTGATAGGCTACTGCCATTGTAAACCTCCTCAAGCTTCCACTATTCTCATTTTCACTTGGGCTGTCTTAGCCCGGCGTTCGTTGTCTGTTCTTTTTTTGTAATGTTTGCTATATTTGTTGTTTAACCATATGAGTAGGCAGTTCGCAAGCAAATCATGAAGGTCGGATTTGTGACTTTATTTAAATCAGTCACCGCGGGAGCGCGCGCCAGCAGGGGGGAAGCTTGTCTATACAGAGGCACGGCTACTGTAGCCTAGTTTTCAAAATAATCAATGGGCGATCGAGGAGTTTAAAACGGTTGAGATTTGAAACTTGTTCTCTTCGAGAGCAACGCTAAAAGACCCAAGGAAGTCGACAGCATTTCCATGCGTCTGCAGCGTCTTCCTAAGTTCCAAAAACTCTTTTCAGAGCCTCGACACCCCCGACAAACAAAACAGCATTAGTGTTTAAATATTTGTATGTGCATGTCCTTTCTATCGTCCAGTCTGCATACCCCTGCCCAACTATTTTTCCTGGGACTTTTGCATGGCATACGAAGTGTGCTCGCACCATCTATTTCCACCCATGCCGCACGAGTCATTATCGTTCTCTGCTCGCATTGCCAATTGAAAACAAAAACCGCTAACTTGCATAGTCTAACATCAGCAATATTTTATCTGACTCGTGGTCATCGGGAAGCCACTGTCAGGGAGACTCCTTGAACTTCATGCAGACTTGGGATGTCTGGTCTTCCCACTGCCGGCAATCTGCAGGCTGTAAGTCACGCGGTCAGGTGAAGAAGAGCATCAGTTGTGTAGTCTACTTTTTTATGGTGGGTAGGCTATACTGTATATTTGAGCATTTTTTTGGATCAATGGATCAATCCATTTTAAGTGGGTATACTGAAATCCCTGAAATTTAGACGTGGGTATACTCCGTATACCCGCGTTCTAAGTAGACTATACCACTAGGCTAGCTTCCTCCGTGATCAAACTCAAAATCAAATAATATGCAGCAGCTTCTAATGCACGAGAGAGAGAGAGAGAGAGAGAGAGAGAGAGAGAGAGAGAGAGAGAGAGAGAGAAGCCTGCACCTGGAAGTGTGTGTGTGTGTGTGTGTGTGTGTGTGTGTGTGTGTGTGTGTGTGTGTGTGTGTGTGTGTGTGTGATGCTCTTTTGCTCTATGATGTTGAAATGACTGATTTGGGTTTTGGTGGAAAATGACCAAGTAACAAGGTGAATATTTGTTGCAATAGGCTATATTAGTAATGCTTTGTGAAATAACAATAGCCATTGTATGTACAATATTGACTAAAATGACTAAAATTTGAAATGTTGACTAAAATGACTAAAATTTGAAATGTTGACTAAAATGACTAAAATGACTAAAATTTGACTATGACTAAAATAGATTTTCGTCATTTTGACTAAGACTAAGACTAAATTGGGAAGGCAATGACTAAAATATGACTAAGACTAAAATAGATTTTCGTCATTGTGACTAAGACTAAGACTAAATCAAAAAAAGCTGACGAAATTAACACTGCTCCTGAGGTCTCTCCACCCCCAGTTCAGACAGTAACTTTATGGAGATGTACATAAAGCCAGAAAAAGGCTTGTGGAACTGTTTTAGTTCCCTAAAGGTATATGAGCATTGTTACAGTCCTCGTCTTGCTGCCCTGGAGAACACTTTGCGGCAGCACGCAAAGACTCCTGCATCTGGTTTAGTGCTTAAGTTGTCTAGCATTTGTCTCGTGCTGACACCAGGGCCGGACTAAGATTGCCCAGGGGCCCTAGGCTACAGGTTGCGATAGGCCCGCCTCCAGCAAAAAAAATAATCATGTCAAAACCACATAAACAGAGTCATAATTTGAAGATGTAATCTTAAATCTGACAACTAAAGAGAGGAACGTTAGCAATAGATTACATTTTCAATACAGCATCTGTAATTCAGCTAAATTGACTAATCAGGGGGCCCTCTGGCTGGTGGGGGGCCCTAAGCTGCAGCCATATCTAACCCGTGAATTCATCCGGCCCTGGCGGACACTACAGGGAGTGATTTCCACTGAGCGGCATTATCTGTGTGTTCGCTAAGTTACAGGACTGTATAAAACGGGACACAGACTGAAGTTCTATTCCAGATACTGCATTGTTTGCAGTGTTGTTCATGTTGTGGTTGGCTATCCATGTATGCATATGTGCAGATGTATATTTGACCCAAAAAGTTCAAAATCCCAACTGTAATTAATTATTTATATTGTGTCTTATATGGTGAATTCAGGTAAACTGGGCCACTTTTTTTGCATATAAGCAAATGGCCCAAAGTGGCCCAATTTACCTGAATTCAACCCTATATATTTTATATTTTTTACTGTTTTTATTTTCAAGCTGAATTAGGCTCTACTGACTGTCACCATTGGCGATTGCTTTCTACTGGACTGTATTATTTGTGTATCAGCCAAGTTAAGGGCTGTATAAAACTGGACACAGCATTTTTAAGTCCTATTCCAGATATTGTTTGTGCAAGTTTGTGTAGTCTGGTATCCATGAGTCCATACAGTATGTATGTCTGACACAAGACTGAAATGTTTTGCTTTGCTGTTCTCCATTTAGTAAAACTCAGCTTGCTTTGGCACATGGAAATAATTCACTGTACTCGAATAGTATCTTGCACCATGGCACTGAAAGCATCTTGTCCAATCTATTTAGTCATAACATTGACCCTTTCTGCAGATGGGCTCGTCGATGGGCCTATTAACTCTTTGCTGAAAACAGTCAAATACATCCTAACAACATTGCTATGACAATGCAGAGTCTTATGTAACCTATTAAGACTTGGTCATTAACATTTTGGTGACAATAAGGTTATAACAAAGGCTCTGCGCTAAGGGGTTAGCCCCACAATGCATGTCGCCGTTCCACCAGTTGAACACTAATACTCATTGAAAAGTTAAGCACAATAGTACTACACTACTATGACATAACACAGGGCCTTTAATAATGCATCACGACTTGGTCATTGCCACTCTGGTAACAACAAATTTATACTGCCGTGTCTTAAACAGGTTAACTTACAAAACTATCTGTGTCCCTGCAGTCGACTGAAGACCCCCGGAGTAGCCACGGCCCCATCAAGGAAATCACGGACAAAATCATCGACCTGGTGAGCAAGCGCAACGGCAACAGCACCATCATCACGGCCATCGCAGAGGTCCGAGTGCAGCGCAGACAGGCCCACAGCCCCACCGGTAAGACAATACGTGCGTCACTTTCTTTATTTCCTTCACTTTTCAACTTATTATAATGTATGTTAAAGAGAGCTATCATGATATGTGTAGCTAATGTATGTACCTTAGCTGGTTTGGTATTTGGTCGTCACTTTTAAAATACAGTAATCCGTAACCTCTTAGTGCAGATGGTGTCACTGCCGGGCCTATTCCCTATTTCCTGAAAATACTCAACTACATCATAACAACATTGCTATGACATTACTGAGAGCCGTAATAAACAGATTAAGACATAGACATTACAATTTTAGTGACAGTAAGATTATAACATAGGGTCTGCGCTAAGGGGTTAAATAGGCTACATTAGATTTTGAAGGATTTTTTTTTCTTTTTCAACAATATTTTTTCATTTTTCATTCAACAGATTACCTGGTGCCCCTGCTGGTATCCGTAGTGATTGTGATCTGGGTGCTGGTGTTGAGCTCGGCGTTCCTCTGGTGCGTTCGCCGCCGCCGCAAGCAGAGCAGCCACGCGGGCCACGGCTCCCCAGCCAACCCCGTCTCCTCCTCCGGCTCGGGCTCCTCCGCGTCCTCCTCCCTCGCCATGTCTGAGGAGAACAACGCCGTCAACAATGCCCGTGAGCAGCTGCACCAGATCCGGAACCCCATCGAGAAGAACGCCAACGCCAACGCCCTCGCCATTGCCGTAGCCGCGGCGACCGCATCGGGGGCCGCGCTCCCTCCCGGGAAGGACCCACTCGGCAATGGCAGCAGCGGCAACGGCAACTCGCATGACAAGAACACGGCGGCCAAGAACGCCCAGCAAAAAATCAGGACATCACACGCGAGCAGCAAGCCCCACCACCACCTTGCCAACGAGCCCGCGGCAGACCTGTCCGACGATGAGGAGTCCCCGTCGCCCGTGGCGACCGGAGACAAGCGACTGCAGAAGGCTCGGTTCCCTCTACAGCCGGCGTACACACTGGTGGATCGCGAGGAGAAAAGCGCCAACGGTGTGGCTACGAATGCTAACGCTAATGCTAATTCCGCCACTGCTGCTGCTTCTGCTGTCGCTGCTAACAAACATGCTCACTGGACCAGCAAGAGGGATAACAGAGACTTGGAGTCACAGCAGAGTCTGAATCGCATGGAGTACATCGTATAGCCAACCATCAACCAACAACTACCACCATACTGTGCCCCCATGTTTTCCCATCTCTCTGAAGTCCCAACACCTCATCTTGTGTCCACCCATTTTGAAATGTAACAACAGCGGGTGTGGAGTGTACCCTGTTCAAACATCGCAATGGGACTGATGGGATAAACCCCCCTCGTTGAACTATTACACGGGTCTCCGAAGATGCCTTGGTCAGCAGTCACAATGGGTGTAGAGCACCTTGTTGAAATATGACAGCGGGTCGAGCGTAGTGCCCGTTAAACTCTCACAAAGGGTGACGTGTACACCAATTGAAGTACGACAACAGGTGTAAAATCTGGTCAACACCATATAAACGTTTTTGGATGTGTGTGTTTAGGGGGAGAGAATTAGTTCAAATGGATGGGTCCTGTTGCATTTTGTGGTGGGAAGCTGCAGAAAAAAAAGGTGTGCATTGGGTTCGAGAATTGACATGGCGATGGAATGATTGAATAAGCTGCGAATGACAGCAGAACAAAAATGGGAAGAAGCGTTATCATCAAAACCTACGTATAATTTAAATTTAAAATTTAACATGATGAACAAAATCAAAGTAGCAAAACAAACAGAAGTGAACTCTTCTTTAGAAAGTATATCCAGACAAGCCGGCTCACTCCGGCAAACGGAAAAAAAGAAACACAAAATAGTAAACAAACAAAAAAGAAGTTTAAAAAAAAGGTTAAAAGGGTGTCGCTGTGATGTGGCAGGCCAGCAATGCTGGTACGGTGAGGTCTGGTTATGTTGCATAATGGGCACAAACACAGGAGCCCCGAGTGATGTGCAACCAAAGATGGCAGTTATGCCACGACATAGGTATAGAACACTAGATGTCATGCTGACCACCGCTTTGTACTAGAACGAATGACTCAAGTCAAATCGCAAACCTGTGTTTAGCCGGTATAACACTGCCATCAGTTGGTGACAAGGCGATGCGCTCCTTATCCTACAGGGGGCGATAAAACAACATCTATGGAAAGATAGCATACCAGACGACCAGGGGGATATGCTAAGAAGCTGGTTCAGTAGTAAACCAGGTTAAGTTAACCTTGTGGTAGAGGTAGATCATCTAATAGCAGAGCCTTGTGTCATCATTTTCTGAACTAAATGATGCCTGCAGGTATGTCTATTAGCAGGTTTACCACTTCCTGTACGTTAACTAAGCCTGGTTTATCCCTTAACCACGATCTTAGGGTACTGGACCAAGATGACAGCGCCCAAGGTTGGGCCATGGCAAAAAGACTGAACGTGGCATCAAGTGATATACATCTGTGATGCCGGAAGATGTGGCAGTTCACGTCTATGCTAGCACAGTGGGGATTGGTTACAGGGCTGCATGCAGGTGGTTATCGTTAGCGTATGACTGACGTCGTTACACCTAATGGCCTTGTGGTTGGTCCTTGCACAAGGGCGACTTATCCTGTCTGTGTAAAGAGGGGACTTGTTTCCACAGCCTTTTGTGCAATCAAATTGACAATAGACATGGCATATCCATCTACCATCAAATCCACAAAGGTCAAAGTTAAAACATCGAGTAGCTTATTAATGTCAGACAAGCTGTCATCGCGCAAAAGTGCCTTCACCACACCCGTGCCCCAGCAACCCATCGGATAGAGTCTATTATTATTTATTGTCACGGTTTTTATAATATTAAACTTTAAGAGTTTTTTGCTTTTTTCCTTCGAATCTTAATTGTTGCTTTGCTTTTCGTTTTTGAGTTTTCTTTAACTTTCTTTAGACGGGAAATGAGTGTATTCCCCGACACCATAGCTGCTAACCACATTAGCTACGTTGTTGGTTACAATGCAATTTGCCTTTTTCACAATAATGTCAAAAAAAGTTTTGTTTTGAAGCGAAGCAGGAAAAATTACGGTTTCCTTAGAAAACAGTGGGATGTAAGTTTATGTCTATGCCTCCGAATGCTACTTGCCCTGCTTCAAATGCATTGAATTCAGGTCGTCAAGGAAGCCAAGATGAAATTCAGTCAATTAGTAATTCTGCAATTGCAAGTCTGGTGTGGCACAGAGCAGGACTTGGGACCACTTTCTTGCACAAATGTGAGTTGGGCACATGCTATCGTGCACGTACATGTTGTTGGATAATGACTGATGTCGCATTTGAGGGCAAAGCCACGCACGTTCACGAGACACCACTACTATGTGTCGTACTACTACTAGTCACTCTCTCCAGTTGCATCAATACCTCCATGAAGCGGTGTCTGACATCATGTGAAAAAGGTCATTTACACATTGGCAACCAACAAAGTATGCTAACTGGCTAGCAACACTGTTTCTTTTCTTTTCTTTTCTAGTCTTTTCTTTCTTAGGCAGGCTGGCCGGTCAAGCAGACAGAGTCAAAGTCAGCTGCTGCTGACAATATGAAGAATTTAGAATGTCTTGTGTCAAATCTAGAATGTTTGTGTAGATATGTACATATTTTTTAAAAAATTAATCATTGTGTATATTTGATTTATTAACTTAATAATCAAGAGCCTTAAAAAGATATCATTCCCTTCTGTTGTTTTTTTTTTTCTTCCTCTCTCTTTCTTTATTTATATGCTTTTGTTTAGATTTGAAGGTTTGACAGCTTTGTAAGCTCGCAACTTCTTTTTTTGACAGAAAATATTGTTTCAACATTTCGTAAAATGCCAAAAGTGTTCTTGAGATAATAGTTTATTTTTAGATTGGGCATTTGTTTGCCCGGAATTTTAAAAAGCAACAACCTTTACACATTTCTCTGTAAGACATGTGCACTAAAGCACACACATGCTGACGCACACACACACACACATGTGCGCGCCTGCGCACACACACACACACACACGCGCGCGTGCGCGCGCACACACACACACACACCAAAAGTTTTGTACAGTGACTTTCAAAACAATTTCAATGGATTGTATTTTTTGCCAGGACTGTTTTGTAATTATGTACATGTTGATGAAGACTTAGATAGGGTTAAGGAATAATCTGGGTCAGATTTTTTTGGGGGGGCAAGGGTGGGATGGAGTGGGGGTGTGAAATTGTCCCTACTTTGGGTCAATAAGACTGCTCTGGTAATAGAGTTTTGTAGAATGATTTTTCTCAACTTAGACCGGAGATTAAAAAAATACACAATTGTAAGGGAAGAAAACAGCAAATAGAACAACAAAATGATCTGGAATGAAGCAAATGCAAGTATATTAAATAAAATCACTGGGTAAAATTACTGGCATTATTGTACAGACATACACATGACAACACCACTACAGCAGAACTCTTCAGCCAATGTGCTATGAAAGAAATGGAACAAATAACTAGCCAAAACTGAACCGAAAAGTAAATACACTTCCAATTCAATTTAGTGAATCCGTGTCTCTACAGCACAGTGTGAGAAATTGCTATTTGCAAAGACAGAATTCTAAGCATTCGTCACGAGACATACAGAATTCAATACCAAGAAGCGAACAAAAGGTTCCCATTGGAACTGTTTTTCCCCTGTCTTTGTTTCCCACAGGGGCTTAAATTGTTGATGCGCCACACTGCTCTGCCAAGACAGTGGTTTTTACCCCTAGCCTACCCCCCTGGTGATGTTGTGGTTGCAGCCAGTTGACCCTATGCCCGAGAGGAGCATTCAGCAAGCATAACAACTGCATGCCGAACATTACCCAAACGTTCGCAAAACATTTCCCTAACGTTTGTAACGTTTGCACAACGATTGCAGCTTAGTGGAAAGTGTGAAAAGGTTGATGTTGTTTGTGCTTATTTGGAGAAAAAAAATGTTACTGCGCTATTGTTTAAAAGTTGTTGGGCAGACTTAAACAAATAATCAAATAAGATAAATGAATTACTCTACCCCGTGTTTTGGAATCTGGAATTTGGAGTTCGGAATCTGGAATTTGTGGAATGTGGTCCCACAGTCGTTTCAACCATATGGACTGTTATGATTGATATCACTACACATTTCATCTGTAAACTTGAGAATGAATCCATGTTGTTTCTTAGAGAAGCATTCCTGGCAATAATTTGTGTATTCTTTATGATTTCTTTTTTTGTTTTATTTTTTTTTTGTTTGGATGTTGTCATGGAAAGTAATATTTATTAAATATTTTGTATAAAACAAGAATGTTTGTGTCCGATTGTCAATGATTTACAGTGTGTTGTCGGATTACTAAGAGTGTGTAGGAGTGTAGGCACATGTGAATGTGCATAAATACCAGTGTGTAATTTTGTGTGTGTGTGTGTGTGTGTGTGTGTGTGTGTGTGTGTGTGTGTGTGTGTGTGTGTGTGTGTGTGTGTGTGTGTGTGTGTGTTTTTTAAATTGTATAAAGTCCTCCAAGTGCCGCACTATGAACGCAAGCCAGGACTTCTCACCACACTTTAGGCCTGTATTGAGGTGGACACCTTTATAACAGACCCTATACCTCCTAGGTCCCCTGTATAAATATAGCCTAATTTAATTGTATTGCAAATATAATTTCTTTACAAAACATGTCATATTTCATGTGAAACTACATACATTACAATTATGTCGGGCGCCAGACAGACCTCGAGACATAGGTTCCCCACCCCTGCCCCAAGGCCAGGGACATGCTTGTTGTTTGCCTAAAAACTATGCATGCGACCGAGTGCACATATGCCTCTTTTCCACTGGGGGTTTTCTGGAAGGCCTACAGCTCGACAAAGCGCGACTCAGCCATCAGTTTTTGCTTTTCGAATAGGCATAATACAGCTCATTCAAAAAGCAAAAAGTGGAGGCCGAGTCAGGCTGTGCCGAGCTGTGGGCCTACCAGAAAACCAGCAGTGGAAAAGAGGCAATAGTGTACTTGCTGCAGGACGACTGGAGCACTTAACACGATATCGGAGGTTTGATCTAGGGGGCAGATGGTCAACAGAGCTCTCATTAATGTTTTCCTCCATTTAGCCCTCGGTACACTTGCTGCGAGCCGCAAATAATGCGCGTCATCGCGAGCAACCAACTACACATGCTTGCTTTAAAAGCAGTAGACCAACATGCAAAATACTGGCGGTGTCATCCAGGGGGTAGAGAGAACATCATTGCGATCCGG
>NC_085857.1:28015157-28020157 GCF_034702125.1 Engraulis encrasicolus
ATACAATATTAATGCATGTGTAAGTAACTTGTAAGGCATGTACTAAGCAAAATAAGACAGTTGTTAAGCATGTATTCACAAATGTCTTGTTCATGCCCAATTAGGGATTTATTACTAATATAACCTTAGTAAGGACCAGTAAGCCTATATTTCTATTTATTAGTAAGTAGTAAGTGGCAGAATACAATGTGTATAAGCTCCCGAAACACTGTGTGAACAAACCCTGAACAGTGTGAAAACAGATGCAGAATAAGGGTCCCTATTCTAAAGTGATGCATTGGTCAGCCCAGATGGCTCAGGGCCTCTGCACTACCAAAGTCCTAGGGCCCCCACACCACCCAGGCCTGCACTACCTAGCCCCCCCGATCTACAAAGTGTAAGGGTATATCAAAAAATTAATACATTCCCAGCTGAGTCATCTAGTTTTCTCTCGTTCATATCAATGGGAGGGAGGTAACAAGAGCCTATATATAGCAAGGATTGAACATACACTTGTCGATGGCGGTGGGTTGGTGAGATGTAATTTTTTTTCATGTACCACTGAGTTTTAATTGTAAAAAAAAACCAAAATAAATGCAGAACATTAGAATAATAGTTTTGAAGCAAAACTAAACTACTCTTTTGTGATAATTAAGTGAATGTTTGAGAACATTAGCTTCAAGAAGTGCAGTGCATGATGGGTACGCAATCTAGGCCAACAGACAACCTACCCAGCTCTGAGCCTACGTCCTTAGCTCCTCCCCTCACTTGTGAAATTTAGTTGCTATCCAAACAATTTGCCATGTACGTAACAACAGAAATATTGCTGCATTGGCCATGCATTGCATTTCTGACAAAGGGCGTACCCATCATGCACTGCACTTCTTGTAGCTAAGTTTCTCAAACATTAACTTATTTATCAGAAAGGAATAGCTTAGTTTCGCTTCCAAACTATTACTCATCGTTATATTCTGCATTTATTGTAGGGTTTTTACAATTAAAACTAATTGGTGTATGAAAAAATGACATCTCACCACCCACCGTCATTGATAACTTTACGTCCAATCCTTGCTATATAATGCTTCCAATTACTCATTAACATAGTGAGTAGAATAAGTGAGATCTTCATACCTACTGAGACTAATAGAATCTGAAATGCTCTTACACTTTGCTTCCCGGGGGGGACGTAGAGTGGGGGCCCTAGGTAGTGCGGGGGCCCTAAGCCATCTGGGCTGAGCAATGCATCACTTTAGAACAGGGACCCTTATTCCACATCTGTTTTCACACTGTTCAGGGTTTGTTCACACAGTGTACCAGGAGCTTATACACATTGTATTCTGGCCCTTACTGCTTACACATAAATAGAAATCTAGGTCTACTAGGTCCTTACTAATGTTATATTGGTAATAAATCCCTTATTGTGCATGAACAAGACATTTGTGAATACATGCTTAACAACTGTCTTATTTTGCTTAGTACATGCCTTACAAGTTACTTACACATGCATTCATATTTTATGTATTAGTGCTAATAGATGTGTCCCTAAAATAAAGTGTTACCACAAGTTCAAACACATAGTCATACACACGCACATACACATACTCAGAAAATGCTCACACTCATGACTCAAAACACACTCATACACACTTAGTCTCTGAACTGACTTAGAAACTGGAATCCTCAATTGGGCAGCGTGTCACGAGAGATTGGGCAAAATCTGAATAGGCTCACAAAGACAACTACACACACACACACGCACACACACACACACACACACGCACACACACGAGTGCACATGCAGGGCCGGCCTGAGGCATAATCGAACTATGCGGTGGCTTAGGGCCCCCAAACCACCAAGGGCCCCTGTGAGCAGCGAAGAAATGAATTATGATTATTTGAATACAGCTATTCTCTGCATTGGCCCCACACTTTGTACTTGCTTATATGCCCTCTCTTTAGTTGCTTTGGATAAAAGTGTCTGCTAAATGTAATGCAATGCAAATTGCATTGGTATGTTTTAAGCAAATTACATATTGTGGTGGCCCTAATGACAGTGGGTAGGCTACAGTTTGTTACACACACTGTGTAACCAATAGCAGTGGTTCGCAACTTGTTCTTTAGGGTTCCATATGTTGGCCTACAGGATTACGAAGTATCTAATGCTGAGTAGGTGGTGATATGGGGAGTCGGGATAAAATTTTGCTTAGGGCCCCATAAAGGCTTGGGCCGGCCCTGCGCACATGCACACTTATGCACAGACGCACACACACTGTGTGTGTGTGTGTGTGTGTGTGTGTGTGTGTGTGTGTGTGTGTGTGTGTGTGTGTGTGTGTGTGTGTGTGTGTGTGTGTTTGTTTGTGTGTGTGTGTGTGTGTGTGTGTATGTGCGCACACGCGCACGTGTGTGTCTGTGTGTGTGTGTGTGTGTGTGTGTGTGTGTGTGTGTGTGTGTGTGTGTGTGTGTGTGTGTGTGTGTGTGTGTGTGTGTGTGTGTGTGTGTGTGTGTGTGTGTGTGTGTGTGCACGCATGTGTAACTATGCATGTGTAACTATGTTAGCAATGCAATCAACTGTTGTTAACTGGTTAGAACTTCTGCTTTTGATGAACAAGAACATCAATAGTTATAGGATATTTATAGCACATTACCATACATAATTGTCACTCAATGTGCTTGAGAGAAAAGAAAGAGAAAAATATTATTAGTAATAATAGTAGGCTAATAGTAATGATGTATAGTAATATAAGTAGAAAATATGATCACACTCATGACTCAAACCATGACCAAAGTAAAGCTGTTTTTAATTTCGTTTTAAAACATGATACTGTTTGGGGCAGTAAATGGGGTCCAAGCCTAACCCCTACCCCTAACCCTAGAACCAGAAAGACACATCTACAGTCATGGCCGTAGCGACGTTTGAGGCCAGCGAGGTCTGAGTTTTTAAATTAAATTATATATTTTTTTTTATTTTTTTTCACAGAACATGCCCGACTGAAACAAACTTGCAACACTCAGACCCTCTGTGAAACTTCATTTGCAAACTGTGGTTAAAATCCATGTGCTATGGGTTCTATTTTTGCCTTTGGGTTCTTTTTGCGAGTGAAAAAGATAAATTAATAGCTCAAGTGGTGCGATTCGTGGGAGAGAACGCAACTCAGCCAACATCGCAAGTGATTGCCCGCGTTTGTGACGGCGCATTGCACAATTACGACGCATTCTGGTTAGATCATGGACCCCGCCTATTCCAAATGGCTGCCTACAAGGAGGAGGGGGCTAAAAAAAATAATAAATAGGTTAAAAAGTTAAAAAGTAAAAAAAGAGGGAGTCACAGCAGCTTAGCATTGTCATCATTAGTCATAATCATCATAGTCATAGTGCTTGCGGTTAGCAACATGCTAGATGTGTCTAGGCCAGACACATCTATCCGGATTGTGATCGAGTATATAACATTGTCTTTAAACAACACATTAGGATGGAAATTGGAGAAATAAGATGACATCTTAATCTCATTCAAGACACAAACAAACACACACATAGGCCTACACACACGCACACGCGCACACACACACACACACACACACACGCATGCACACTCACGCACGAGCACATACACACGCATGCACGCACAGGCACGCACACAGGCACACACACACACACACACACACACACACACACACACACACACACACACACACACACACACACACACACACACACACACACACACACACACACAGGTGCATACAATCAATGTCAAACAGACAGACAGGCTAACACAGGTACTGCTGCAGGGAAGTAGCCACAAAAGCCAATTCACACACTCTCTCTCTCACACACACACCCACACCTTCCCACACAGACACAGACACAGACACAGACACACAGACACACACACACAAATAATTTGGCACAACACTGTACACAGGCCCATCAATCCCATGGGAAAGCACGACTGACTGGCACGAGAAGAAACGAAATGAGGAGTTGTGACACTCACGCACGCACGCACGCACGCACGCACGCACCGTGTGTGTGTGTGTGTGTGGGAGAGAGAGGGGGGGGTGTATACTGTATGTACATGTCTGTGGGTTGGTCTGTGTGTGTGTGTGTGTGTGCGTTCCTCACCGTGCCTGCTTGCCTGCGTGGGTGCGTTTTTTAATGTGTTGGTTTGTATGTGAGTAGGGGGTTGCAAGTGAACTGGCAGGGGTGGTGAAATTGTGTCCCGCCTTCACCTGTCCTTTTTTATGTGTTTGTGGCAGTAGCAGTAGTAAAAATTAAGCGCTCCTACACACATAGGGAATATGCACACAGTATATAGCACCTGTTCTTGGACTATGTGGCCTATGATATGTGTTACATAATATGTGTGTGGGTATACAGTGTGTGTGTGTGTGTGTGTGTGTGTGTGTGTGTGTGTGTGTGTGCGTGTGTGCGTGCGTGCGTGCGTGCGTGCGTGCGTGCGTGCGTGCGTGCGTGCGTGCGTGCGTGCGTGCGTGCGTGCGTGCGTGCGTGCGTGCGTGCGTGTGTGTGCACGCGTCTGTCTTGGTTAAGCTCTCTCCTGCTTTGCCAAATGGTGGCATGAGTGGAACAATGGCAACATGGTCTCACATACAGCATATTACTGACCAAAGCAGAGAGAGAGAGAGAGAGAGAGAGAGAGAGAGAGAGAGAGAAGGGGGGGGGGGGGGGGGGGGGGTGAGAGAGAGAAAAAGAGTAAGAGAGAGAGAGACAGAGAGAGACAGAGAGAGAGAGAGAGAGAGAGAGATTAAAGAGATAAGGAAGGATGACCCAATAAAGAGAGAGAGGGATAGATTAAAAAAGCAGAAAGAATGCATGAAAGAGAGAAAAGTGTAGATAGAGGAAGACATTATGAAAGGGGGAAAGGAAAGCAAAGACAGCCCCTTGAAGGTGCACTGTGTAATATTGTAGCAGTTTCTTTCCAGATGTCATGCTGCTGTCCATTCACAAATGTTACCTTTTTCCTGAATACTTACCACCACCATGAAATTCTAATCGTTCATTAT